>NW_027211748.1:30672500-30757500 GCF_022749685.1 Semicossyphus pulcher | reverse complement strand
TGACTGCTCACTGACTGACTGCTTACTGACTGCTGACTGACTGGATAATGACTGCTTACTGACTGGTTACTGACTGCTCACTGACTGCTGACTGACTGCTGACTGACTGGATAATGACTGCTTACTGACTGCTCACTGACTGCTTACTGACTGCTGACTGACTGGATAATGACTGCTTACTGACTGCTTACTGACTGCTCACTGACTGCTTACTGACTGCTCACTGACTGCTGACTGACTGGATAATGACTGCTCACTGACTGCTTACTGACTGGTTACTGACTGGATAATGACTGCTTACTGACTGGATAATGACTGCTTACTGACTGCTCACTGACTGCTTACTGACTGCTCACTGACTGACTGCTCACTGACTGCTTACTGACTGGATAATGACTGCTTACTGACTGGATAATGACTTCTCACTGACTGCTCACTGACTGCTTACTGACTGCTCACTGACTGACTGCTTTCTGACTGCTCACTGACTGCTCACTGACTGACTGCTCACTGACTGACTGCTCACAGACTGCTCACAGACTGCTTACTGACTGCTCACTGACTGGTTACTGACTGGATAATGACTGCTTACTGACTGGATAATGACTGCTTACTGACTGCTTACTGACTGGTTACTGACTGACTGCTCACTGACTGCTCACTGACTGACTGCTGACTGACTGCTCACTGACTGACTGCTTACTGACTGCTCACTGACTGCTCACTGACTGACTGCTCACTGACTGCTCACTGACTGACTGCTCACAGACTGCTCACTGACTGCTTACTGACTGCTTACTGACTGCTCATTGACTGCTTACTGACTGGATAATGACTGCTTACTGACTGCTTACTGACTGGTTACTGACTGCTCACTGACTGGTTAGCTGTCTTTTTGCGGGCTGAAACAAATAAACCAAGGATTAAACTAAGTATGAAGTTAGCTTCAGTTGTCTGATGGTGCCTGTGTGCTCATGCTCTGCCTGCCTGTCTGTCTGTCTCTCTCTCTCTCTCTGTCTCTCTGTCTGTCTGTCTGTCTGTCTCTCTCTCTCTCTCTCTCTGTCTGTCTGTCTGTCTTCAGGAGCGTGTGACTGTCGGGACAACACGGCCGGTCTGAGCTGTGAGCGCTGTAAAGACGGTTTTTATGGCGACGCCACGCGGGGGACGTCAGGTGACTGTGAGCCGTGTCCGTGTCCGTCTGGAGCGACCTGCGCTGTCGTCTTTAAGACCAGAGAGGTGGTGTGCACCAACTGTCCTGTAGGAACCACAGGTACACACACACACACACACACACACACACACACACACACACACCTGTACTGCCTGCAGGGTCACATTCAGGGCTGAAAAAGCTCCTACAGTTTGTAAAGTTAACCTGTACGTCGTTGTGTTCCTACCTGTGTGCAGGTAAACGCTGCGAGCTCTGCGACGACGGTTTCTTCGGCGACCCGCTGGGTCAGAGCGGCCCGGTCCGAGCCTGCCGCGCCTGCAAGTGTAGTGACAACATCGACCCCAACGCCGTCGGAAACTGCAACCGCGAGAGCGGAGAGTGCCTGAAGTGCATCTACAACACCGACGGCTTCTTCTGCGACCGCTGCAAGGAGGGTTTCTACGGCAACGCCCTCGCCAGCAACACCGCCGACAAGTGCAAACGTAAGAGCAAGGCCTAAGGTTCACCTGGGTCCCTCTGGACACTGACTCACACAGGCAGAACAAACCCACGAGGAACACACCAGGACTGATGTTTGGTGGTTCTGGGCGAGTTCAGTCCTATCAGGCTGGTTTGGTTCAGCAACATAAAGCTGCTGTTGCTGCATCAGATAATCTTCTCACTGTTATTTCCTGTGTGTTGAATCCCCTGACCTCTGCATCAGAGAGGCTAACGTCTTGTCTTCCTCCTCCTCCTCCTCCTCCTCAGCCTGCTCCTGTTCTCCGTCTGGAACCGTGGGCCGTCAGACGGCCTGCTCTCAGGTCACCGGTCAGTGTCCGTGTCTCCCTAACGTGGCCGAGCGTGACTGCAGCGCCTGCCAGCCCGGCTTCTTCAACCTGCAGAGCGGCAACGGCTGCGAACGGTCAGCACGCCTCAGCTTTCACCTCGTCACAGAGAGGACGACCTGCTGCTGTGTGTCAGTCTGAATGTTTACCTGTCGCTCTCTCTCTTCCTCAGGTGTAACTGTAATCCCATTGGCTCTACCAACGGTCAGTGTGACATCATCACAGGTCAGTGTGAGTGTCAGCCCGGCGTCACCGGCCTGCACTGCGAGCGCTGCGAGAGCAACTTCTTCGGCTTCAGCTCGTCCGGATGCAAACGTGAGGACCGACACTGTTCATGAAGCACACACTACAAACTACACACTACACACTACACACTACAAACTACACACTACACACTACACTACACACTACAAACTACAAACTACACACTACACACTACACTACACACTACAAACTACACACTACACACTACACACTACACTACACTACACACACACTACACACTACACACTACACACTACACTACACACTACACACTACACACTACACACTACACTACACACTACACACTACACACTACACACTACACTACACACTACACACTACACACTACACTACACACTACACACTACACTACACACACTACACACTACACACTACACACTACACTACACACTACACACTACACTACACACACACTACACACTACACACTACACACTACACTACACACACTACACACACACTACACACTACAAACTACACACTACACACTACACACACACTACACACTACACTACACACACACTACACACTACACACACACTACACACTACACACACACTACACACAGCACACAGCACACAGCACAGACAGTATACACTATAAATACACAGTATCAGTACACAAGGATATCTCAGCCTGGACCTACTCCGTCTAACTGTCTATACGTGTCTCTGTGTGTGTCTCTGTGTGTGTCTCTGTGTGTGTCCCTGTGTGTGTCCCTGTGTGTGTCCCTGTGTGTGTCCGTGTGTGTGTCCGTGTGTGTGTCCGTGTGTGTGTCCGTGTGTGTGTCTCTGTGTGTGTCCCTGTGTGTGTCCGTGTGTGTGTCCCTGTGTGTGTCTGTGTGTGTCCCTGTGTGTGTCCCTGTGTCCCTGAAGCGTGTGACTGTGACCCTGAGGGCTCTCAGTCGGGTCAGTGTAAGGAGGACGGTCGCTGCGAGTGTCGGCCCGGCTTCGTGGGATCTCGCTGCGACATGTGTGAGGAGAACTACTTCTACAACCGCTCGGCCCCGGGCTGCCAGCAGTGTCCCTCCTGCTACAGTCTGGTCAGGGACAAGGTGAGGACAAACATCTCCCATACAAACACGGCTGACAGGAAGTACTTCAGCCGTATAGGACGGACTCATGTGTCGGTTTCTGTGTGCAGGTGAACCAGCAGAGGCAGAAGCTGCACGACCTGCAGACTCTGATCGATAACCTGGGCTCGGGTCAGGACACGGTCAGCGATAAGGCCTTCGAGGATCGCATGAAGGAGGCAGAGAGAGCCATCATGGAGCTGCTGGAGGAGGCTCAGACCAGCAAAGGTAACAACACCTGCAGCTAATGTTAAAGCCTCTGTAAACAGACATCACTGTCTTCAAAGACACCAGACTCCATTCACAAAAACAGCAACTTTACCTCACAGAACACAGGAGCTGCTGCTCTGCTGCTGCCTCCATCGGTTAGTTTGTTGGTGTTATTTTGAGACTTTGGTGTTCCACAGGCAAAGTTCAGATCAGACACAATATTTCTGTAGCTCACAAGAATGCAAGCAAACTGTCTCATGGAGGCAGTGTTAGACATACAGCCCCTGTGTTCTGTGAGGTAAAATCACTGTTTTCACCTTACCACTGAGTCTGGTGTCTTTGAAGACAGCGATGTAACGTCTGTTTGTGCTTTAAAAGAGGGGAACTTCTTTAAACTTTAGTACTTATTAGTCCTTTAGACCATGAATATGTAAACCCAGGTTTAAAAACACGAGTTTGTTGGATGTTTTTTTATGTTAAATTAAAGGTGAATCACGTCCTGCTGCCTTCTGGCGGCTGCAGAGATTTAATGAACTGAAGGAGTCTGTCATTTCTCTCGATCAATACTGACTGCTTTGTTTTTCACTGATGATGATATTAAAGTGTCTCTTTATGCAGAATCAAACACGTCTGCAGGTTGCACAGAGTCTTGTTTGTTTGCATTTAAAGCATTCTTGTGTATTTACTTTGTTCCTGGTGATACGTTCCCCAGCAGGACGAGCCTCTCGCCTTTAAGTTTCTCTTGTTGCATCGCTCACATAGCGACTTCTCCTTCAGCTGTATCAGGAACATTTCACGCTAATAAAAGGACCTGACCTTTGACCCTACAGATGTGGACAGAGGCCTGCTGGACCGTCTGAACAACATCAACAACACTCTGACCACCCAGTGGAACCGTCTGCAGAACATCCGCAACACCGTGGACGACACCGGCACTCAGGCCGACCGCGCCCGCAACCGAGTCCGAGACGCCGAGAACCTGATCGACCGCGCCCGGCAGGAGCTGGACAAGGCCAGGGACGCCGTCGGCAAAGTGGTGAGTGACGGCGCGTTGTCCCGGCAGATATGAGTGAAACACACGGAGCCTGAGAGCTCGTTAACAGAGCTGATTCTGTGTCTCCTGCAGGACATCAAACCCCCGAGCGGCAGCGGAGATCCAAACAACATGACGCTGCTGGCTGAGGAGGCTCGCACGCTGGCTGACAAGTAAGACTGACACACGAACACAACGTCCGGCCGAGGAGGCGTAGAGAGCTGACATTAAAAACAACTTTAAAGGTTCAACGATTTCGAATGAAAAGTTTTGTTTCACAGCAGCAGAGACGAGCTTGTATCAGTGTAATCATTTAAAATCCACTTTAGAAAAAGGTTTATATAAAAACAACTCCGACTCACCTACGTCACCTTCATGTGTCTGTTTTTCTCAGGCACAAGATGGACGCCGATCAGATCGAGAAGATTGCCAAAGACGCCAACGACACATCGACCAAAGCGTACAACCTGCTGCTGAAGACTCTGGACGGAGAGGGCAAGACGAGTCAGGAGATCGAGGAGCTCAACAAGAAGTACGTCGCGGCGAAGCTTCCTGCGACCTTTAACACTTTAACAATTAACACTTGAATGTAACGTCTGCTGTAATTGTTGCGTTCAGGTACAACGAGGCGAAGGAGCTGGCCAAGAATCTGGAGAATCAGGCCACGAAGGTTCAGGCCGAGGCCGAGGAGGCCGGAGACAAAGCTCTGAAGATCTTCGCCAACCTGACCAGCATCCCGGCGCTCGACACAAAGGCTCTGGAGGTGACGTCCGAATATGCTCTCTGGTTTTTATAGTGTACACGTTCACTTCCTGGATCGTTAAACAAGTCTTTGTGTTCTTAGGATGAAGCCAAAAAGATCAAGAAGGAGGCGTCAGACCTCGACAAGCTGATCGATAAGACGGAGAAGGAGTACAACGACCTGCGAGACGACCTGAAGGACAAAGAGCAGGAAGTGCGCAAACTGCTGGAGAAAGGCAAAAGCGAGCAGCAGGTACGTCGACCGCAGCGTCTGACGCGTCTCAGGGTTAAACACACACAACACAACATGTCCACTCACCTGCTGCAGAGGTGTGTAGGGGTTTCTATGCTAAGCTAGGCTAAACGTGTCCTTTCTGTTACTATTACTACTGCTACAAGAATCAGACTAAAACAGGATCAACAACACGGACGAGAAGAACAGCGCAGCCATAAACAGTATCAGGATAAGAAGAACAACAACAACAACATGAGATGTTTGTTTGTTTGTTTGTTTGTGGAGAAATAATCCGGTTCTTAATCAACTTTATTTTCTCTGAGGGGAACTAAAGCTCATCAGACATGTGAATAATATGTAGGAGAGCTGTGATGATGTCCTGTGTTGTTGTTGTTGTTGTTGTTGTTGTTGTTGTTGTTGTTGTTGACGTCTGGCTTCCTGTCTGTCGCTCAGACGGCCGATCAGCTGTTAGCTCGAGCCGACGCTGCCAAAGCTCTGGCTGAGGAGGCGGCCAAGAAGGGTCAGTCCACCTTCAGAGAGGCTGAGAGCATCCTGGACGACCTCCGAGGTACCTGTGTGTCTGACAGACCACCTGTCTGTCTGTTTGTCCTTCTCTCTTTCCTCCTGTCTGTCCTCCTGTCTGTCTGTCTTGCGATGCCCTGTTAAACCCCACAGCACACCTCTTCTTCTGTTGCTTCCTGTTTCCTTTGTAATTTCCTGTTTCCTTTGTAACTTCCTGTTTCCTTTGTAATTTCCTGTTTCCTTTGTAACTTCCTGTTTCCTTCGTAACTTCCTGTTTGCTTCGTAATTTCCTGTTTCCTTCATAACTTCCTGTTTCCTTTGTAATTTCCTGTTTCCTTTGTAACTTCCTGTTTCCTTTGTAATTTCCTGTTTCCTTTGTAACTTCCTGTTTCCTTTGTAACTTCCTGTTTCCTCCGTAATTTCCTGTTTCCTTTGTAACTTCCTGTTTCCTCTGTAATTTCCTGCAGACTTCGACAAGCGAGTCAACGACAACAAGACGGCCGCTGAGGACGCTTTGAAGAAGATCCCCCCCATCAGCGCCATCATCATGGCCGCCAACGAGAAGACCAGGCAGGCGGAGGAGGCGCTCGGAAACGCAGCCAACGACGCCCGAGAGGCCAAGACCAAAGCGGAGGAGGCGGAGAGGATCGCCAGCAACGTGCAGAAGGTACGACAGGAACCTCCGAGCTGTCTGTGGTTAACCCTTTAAACATGGAACTTTCTACATGTTAAACTCATCGAAAGTAAAAACTATGACAGCGACAGACTTTGGATTGTTTGCAACAGAAAGCGAAGGCGTCAGACCATCATCACCTTGTTCGAATGTTGATGACGAGATTAAGTTACACGCCGTGAAAACCTAAGAAGATGCAGACAGGCCTCGGGAGGAGTGTTTGCACATTCTGTTTGAGTTGATCAAAAACAGAAAATGAGCTTCACTTGAATGAGCTTTAGTTTGTACGGGTTTTAGGGATATAAAGCATGTGAAGGTGAAACAAGAAGTGACATCACAGGAAGCAGAAAGGCCAACGTATGCGCTGGTGGTATCATTTCTACTGCAGTCTTCAAAGGGTTAACCAGGTGACCTGTTTCTTCCTCCTCACTGTGCTTCCTCTCAGGGCTCGGCCAAGACCAAGGAGGACGCAGAGAAGGCCTTCCAGGACACCAAAAAGCTGGACGAGGAGGTGGACGACATGATGGACCAGCTGACTCGTGCTGAGAAGGAGCTGGCCGAGAAGAAGGCCGAGGCCGACCAGGACATGATGATGGCAGGGATGGTACGAGACGGTCCTGCTGGGCGTTACTCGCATCAGTGAAAACTACAGACTCAGAATGTTGTTGACTGAGACTCTCATATCACCTGCACTTTTACTATTCAAGCTTTAATTTTGAAAGGGCTTCAAAGTGATCTGTCGTGTGAGGTAGATAAACTCTGTGTTCTGTCTCTCAGGCGTCAGATAACGCGAAGGAGGCAGAGGACAACGCCCGCAAGGCCAAGAGCGCAGTGAAGACTGTTCTGAGCACCATCACCGCCCTGCTGGATCAGCTGGGTAAGACCAGCTCATTGTCGTCACAGTCTGAAGCACAGGCAGAGCGAACAGCTGATCATTTGTCCGACTGGTTCACATTCATCATCACGGTGTTTTAATCGTCTCCTTTGTCTCCTCTCCAGGAAACATCGACAAGGTGGACCTGAGCAAACTGAACCAGATCGATGAGTCCTTGAAGAGCGCCAGGGGCAAGATGGCCAACAGCGAGCTGGACAGGAAGCTGATGGAGCTGAACGACGTGGCGCGGTCCCAGGAGGACTTGATCAACGACTATGACCGGCAGATCCGTGAGATCCGCAGCGACATCGCCAACCTCAACGACATCAAGAACACGTTACCTGACGGCTGCTTCAACACGCCGTCCCTGGAGAGGCCTTAACCCCGCCCTCCTCCTCCATCCCGCCTCCAACACTCCCCCTTCACTCTAACACTCTGGCCAACATGCCAACTTTTACCAAAACAGTTTTTAAGGTTTTTGTTTCAGATTCTTGTCTTTGTTTTTCTTTTACAAGAGAGAAGCCAATATGTCAACGGGTTTTAACGCAAGAGAAGCAGCTGTTTGTCTTTAGGTTGTTTTTGTTTGAGACGCAGTAACGTGGTTTCGGTAGCATGAACTCAGCGGCGCAGAGACGCCGTGCAGAGAGGTGGAGGAACCTCGGAGAAAAACCAGAACCACAAACCCGACGTGACTGCACCGTCTGCTCCCACACAGGAAGCTTTTTGTTTTCTGTGTCTGTCCAGCCATTTCCCATCATGCCCGGGGACACACCAGCTACTTCAGAGTTTAACAGAATGTACGGCTACACACTGTTAGAACACGCCCATACTTTTCCTCTCAGCCATCAGACACCACACAGTGAAGGAATCCTCTCCATGTTTGTCTTTCCTCCCAAAGCTGCGACACAGAAAATCATATCACTTCTCTTCGACAGTATTTGCTCCCGCAGGTTGTGTTGTTCAGTAAAGCCACGCCCACTCTGCCAATGAAGTCCAGGAAAAAGCAGGTTTTAATCTTGTGCGCACCAGATCAGTTAGCATCCTGTTTCCACGAGGCATGGATCTGTACTTAGGGGTAGAAGATCGTTTCTGTTTCTGCACGTGATGTGTGGAAACGATCTGGATTTCGTGGGAACAAGTTCTGCACAGAGATATTATCTTGCACACGCCAGATATAATCCTGTTTGCACAAGATAGGGATCTAGTAGGAACAACATAAGTGGACATCTTGTTACCAAGGTTACGTTTTTAACACTCACAGGTTAATGTCTTGTTTCCTAAAGGTTTGGATCTTAAGTCAGGGTTAGAAGATATTGTCCTGTTTGTGCATTGCAGCATTGTTCCGGACTTCAGCAGCTCTGTGGGTGCGTCTTTACATCAGCCGTGACATTTCTCAGCGTGGTCAAACAACATTTCATGAACGGACGTTTAAACTCCGCAAACATTTGCTTTGATGTCTGTTCTGTCAGAAGTTGCTGCTTTTACTGATCACACATTAACACTTTCTTCCAGGCTCAATCCAACACTATGCAACTTTGTACATTTGCGTAGCGAGAATTTTATCTGATACACTGGTGCTAATAATTATTTCAAATGTTATATTTTTGTGTGAATGTTTTTTATTATGACATAGAGTGAGGAATTTGTTATTTGTGTAAATATATGCTTCAATGATTCAGGACTGGCTGATTGAACGAAAGAAAAACTCCAGCATGCAAACAGCCACGTTACGTTCTATCACAATCAATCAACTGAAACCTCCAGCTAAAATATATATAAATATCTATGATAACGTCTGTGGTATGTTATTATTATAATATGCTTGCTTGTATACAAGGCTCAGTGTTGCTGCCTCATAGCGATGCCAATATTTTGTTTGTTTTATTGATTCTTTGTGAGTTTTCACAAGTTAATTCAACCTAACTGAATATTTTTGTTTAGATTTTTTGACCCTTTTTACCAATCAGGACGTCTTCTGCCTCTCGACTCATTTTACTGAACGTCTCTCTGCCCGACTTCACAGAGATAATGAGCCTGCTCACATGTTGCTACAGTAGTTACCTGTTTAAATTAGTGTTTTGTGCCTTAATATAAAGTGCAGTTTTAATCACAGTCCCGACGAGGGCTTCCACCTTTTATCTCACAAAATGTTCCTTGTTGTTCACCGTCTCCTCGTGTCGGTACTGAAGCAGGGTGTTTTTCAAATCAGGTCCTGAACAGAGAACACTTAAACTGATGCTAGTCCAGCAGCTAAAAAACAAACACTTTTTTAGTTTGGATCCTCCACTGGCAGCTCCTGCAGATAAACACACACCATGTGATTACATGAAGAGTCTGAGTGTGTGTCTGTCTGTCTGACAGTGAGGGGTGATCCTGAAACACGATCTGGACTCTGACTGACTTGTTTCTGTCATCTGTTGTTTTACTTTTTCCCTCCATCCAGACGGCCGCGCTGCAGGATGTGCAGCACGTACACACATGATGTATAAACAGTATTTTAAGTTATAATTTACCATTTATTTGTATTGTAACCCTGTTGTCTTAGACGGTGATGTAGGTGCTGCACAGCCTGCAGGAGCCCTCTGCAGTTTGTTTTTATTCTGTCATGCTGACGTCATGTTCGCAGCCCTGTGAGGACCTGAATGACCCTGTTTGTTCACATGTGCCTGTAAATCCAAACTTAACATTTGAATAATAAAAAATTACTACAGGAAGCAGTTTGTGAATGAGTGCTTTGTGACATGGAAGCGTTCTGTACTCGTCCTGGATAAACGGATCACTGCGCTGAAAAGACCGTGGTGAACAATATACAGCCAGTGTAGCAGCTCTGTGCTTAATGTCAATAACACAGCAAAAACTAAACCGTTACATTCATGAAAATAGAGACAAGGTTGTACTTATAATAAAAAGGTAATGATAATGTTTTTAACACAGGCCTTATTTTATAAATATTTTGGGGTCTAAATGACTAAAAGTGTCTGAGTGTCTCCAGTCGATATGTTCATCCTGCAGCAGTGAAACAGGCTGTAATGGCTGCAACATAATCCTTGATGGGTCAAAGGTCGTCCACTAAAAGTTCTTGTTGTTTCCACTAACAGGCTCAGATTGTTCTTCTAAGTGTGTGACAACATGACAGAAAGGATCCCTACAGAGATAGACCTTTTTGTTACAGAGGAAGAGGATTGTTTTAACCACACACAGACGTTACATCGCTCTCTGCACACACACCAGACTCCATTCATAAAAACACTGATTTAAGCTCACGGGACACAGGAGCTGCTGCTCTGCTGCTGCATCGATGTTTAGTTTGTGTCATTTTGTGACTTTGGTCTTGTTCAGATCCCACACAACATAACAAAAACTAACAGATCAAGGCAGCAGTTGACCAGCAACTCTACAGAGTAAACTCACAATTTTGGTCAATGAAGTCGAGTGGATTTGAAGAAAGCAAAATAAAAGCTGCTTTTGGGGAATCACTGTAGTGATTGTTTCTTAGGTGGTGGCAAACACATCAGATCTCACTTAAATGTCTTTGCTCCAACAACACAAGCGAAGCTGACTTCCTGTGATTACCTGCAGGGAGCAGCAGGTGGCGTCAGAGTCCTGTTCGTGTGTCCTCTCCTCTGAGCCTGCAGGAGGGAAGAGGCGGAAGAAGACAGTTGCTGGTTGGAGTATCATACATGTTTGATATTATACATCACGCATGACCCAGAGCCCAAAGTGACACACTCACAGTGTTCTATAAATTACAACTAACTGCTAAATATTCAATTATTTCAGCTCCATTCTGTTGGGTAGTTATTATAAAAACTATATACATGTTATTAACTCGACATGTTTTGTGTGTAATGATCTTCATTTGTAACGTAACTAATGCAGACAGATCAGCAGATGAATGCAGAGCAAAGTACAAGCAGCATGACAAATACTCAAGTAAAGTAGAAGCTTAAGTTAATGTAAAAACATGGAAGAATAAATAGATAAAACATTTTTTAAATTATGGTATGCAGAAATATAGACACGTTTTTATGCAAAAAAAGAATAAATCAATATTTAAAAATATATGAAAATACAAAAAATGAACAAATAAATGTGAAAATAAATAGAAATTCTTTTTGGTAAGTTTTCTTACTAATATCACATTTTCTTACTTTATATTTCATATCAGGACATTTGCTTTTTCTTTTTCAGATGTATTATTTGTATGGCTCTGATGAGTCCATTATAAGAAACAGGAAGTCCTCTCATCATAACACACATAATAGATTATTCTTTATATCAATATATTGTATTTATTTCCTTTGAATTTAATCGAATAATCGACCTGTTGTTCATTATTACAGTATTCTCGGTTCCATCACTCGGGCTTGAATGCGCGCTCTCGCCTGTCCAGGCACGAGGCCGACACCCGGCGCGCTCCCGCGGACTCGCGCCCGGGGCCGTGGAGGGGACTCTGTGAGCAGCGGTGGCAGTGAGAGGGGCAGCCAGCCGGAGGCACACCACCGACCGACCGACCGACCAACCACACCGGGAGTCTGCTCACTTCCGCGGCTCACACAGGACCTAACAGCCGCTTTAGGGTAGATATTTCGGGGACAGGATAAAAGGCTCACTACTTGACCAGGACACCGGTTTGTTTGGAGTTTAAACCCCGCTAAGCTAACCTTGGAGAGCGGAACAATGTGGGAGAGCCAGCCGGGCTGCCGGACCTCCTCCGCCGGCTGCTGCCTCAGCTAACGGCTAACTGGAAGCCACTGGGCGGTCAACGCGACTGAGCTCTCCCATGACGGATTAACTTTACCGCTTTACCGCGCCGTCTCAACACTTTCCTAACACTTTTAGAGTTAACGACCACTTTTGGTGGGTTTATTTGAACCTGAACAAGTTTTTTTTATCCCGTTTGGATATGGAGACCGACTCAGCAGCAGGCGACGTGGAGTCTCTGCACGGCGGACTGAGCCTCCTGGACCCCCTGGTGGACCGGATCCTGGTGGACACCGTGTCGCAGCAGCAGGGATGGCTCAGAGTTTACGGTAAGAGAACCGGTCACAAAGGGGACAGAACTGAGTCGACACCAGTACTCTGGTAACAGGAAGGGACTCTGCGGGTAGTCTGGAGAGTGTTACCGTGAGGAGAGCCAGGTAACAGCCGCCGGCCAAGGCCGAGGTCATGGCGGCTACCGGCAGGTTGTGAGGGAGCTGAGCTTCTCCTGCTGAGAACCTTAACTTCACTCACACTGGCTGGGTTCAGCCCAGAGAGGTCAGAGGTCAAAACCCAACAGCCCCCCTGCTCGGTTCAGGGTGTGTTTGGACCTCAGAATTCCCTTAAACTCAGTCCCCCAAAACAGACCCTCCTCATTCCTCAGAGTGACTGTTGAGATATTCTCTGATATTTGAACTGAACATTTCGGATGATTTTAATGGAGTTAGCTTTCAAATGCAGGAGAACTTGTGATCTTTGGCCACTAAAACGGTTTGATTTGGATGAAAGCTGCCGGTGTGTTTTCGGGTAAATCCAGAATTCATTTGAGATATTTTATATCTTTAGAATTTCCCTTAATGTCCATCATTTTACTTTAAGCCGTTTCAAGAGGCTGAACTTTCTCATCATTTTCCTGATGTTAGTCTGAAGGTTGTGATTATTGCACCAGCTCATGGATTAAAACTTTTCTTTATTATAATCATTACAATAGTTTGTATATCAGGAGTAAAGCACCGGAGAACAGCAGCAGCAGCAGCAGCAGCAGCTTCAGGGAGAACCGTGCTTCCTTCCTGTCCTTCAAAATAAAACTGATTAAATGAAAACCAAAATAGCTGGACCATCAATAACAGCTTCAGCAGTCATCTGACAGGATTTATCATTTTACTGAGATCTATAATATATATATATATACCTACATGTTACTGCAGCGAACAATCTGTTGTCACTTCTCAAGCTGGACTGTAAACGAAGCAGCGCAGGACGTCTCAGCAGGTAATCCTTCATCACTAACCGCTGGCTGCACCAAGAGAAGCTGTCAGAGCAAGAAATGCTCATTCTCTGTTGATCCACCGTTCCTATTAAATGTTGATATTTCATGTGTCAGTATATGTAAGGGTGAAGCTAGGGGAAAGGTCAAAGGTCGCTAGAAATGAGGGCATACACATCCACAATAAAGTCAGCATGATTCATAGAAACTGTCTGACCTGCAGACCAGAAACTGGGCTAAATGACTCAGAGTGTTTCTCCATAGGCCTCCACACTGTGGCCGGCTGTGTCTGGTGTCCCCCTGCAGGACTTCAGTTCCTTTATTCCTCCAAATAAAACTTCGTCTGAGCTCTTTAAACGGCTTCCATGACAGTTCTTCTGTGCCGATGAAGTTGTTGTGTTTTTCCCCGTTGTGAACGAGGTGACCAAACTCCGGGTGATGTGTTGCTCACAGTCGGAGAACACTGTGACTCATAGCTGGTGTCTGTAGTGATGTAAAGCTGACCACACCCAGACAGCATCGCTTCACACACACCCGACACACAACCAGAGAGTGAACATCAGGAGGAGTTAGCGTGTGCTGCACGGAGCTGGAGCTTTGCTCGGTCGCTGCAGGATCTCACAGCTTGTTCTGGGATTGTTGAAACTTTCCCGACATGTTGCAATGCAAGTCGTGATGTTTTGATGTTTTTTTGGTGTAAAACTTTTCACATTTACTGTCACAAATCTTTTAAACCTTTCTTTATGTGTTATCTCATATTAAGCTGATGCACAGTGTCCTTTATTTAAAGTGATAATCTGGAAGATGTTCATGTAAGTCTCTCTCTCTCTGAATGAGGTAACACATGGTGACTGAGCCGATGGCCCGCTGATGGAAGCCTTTGCATTTGCAGTATACAGTATTATTATGGGCTGGGTGTCTGTGGCGGCGCCCAGTTAGTGACGCCAATATGTGCATCAGCGGCAGTTTGGACATGAAGACGTCCAGACGGAGCTGGCTGCTGTTGTGTGTTGGACCTTTGATAATGTTATAACAGGCACATATGACAGGTCGGGCTGCAACTATTAGTTCTGTTCTTTAATAATGATATCTGCTGGATCAGCTCATCTGTGGTTGTGAATTTGCCCTTTATAATTTCTCAGGGTCCAAGGAGACGCTTTAATTATTCTTTTTTAAATCAAACCAAAAGTGAATCATCAAATGATGATTTACTACCTCAGAGAAGCTGCACATCTCACAGATTTCCCAAGTCTCTGTTTAATGATTAGAAAGATCATCACTGGTGAAATGTCTGCCTCTAACTGTGTCAGCGCTGAGTGGTTGTTGTTTACGCATGTTTCCACAGAACGAGCCGGCTGTTAAAGCTGCGGAAACATCGGAAGATTTAAGGATCCTGTGAAAAAAGCAGTTCAAATAAAAAGACAGACAGATTGTTCCCACGTGCCCTGAACGCAGCGCTGGTATCTGTGGGAGCAGTTCTGTGTCAGGATGTTTGCTCTGCCTCCCTCCCTCCCCCTCCCTCCCCCCTCCCTCCCCCGGTGTTGGCAGAGTGTGATGTCAGCAGCCAGTTTGTGCCGGTGATCTCACCCAGCAGGACTCCGGCTCTGGCATCAGATCCTCGCTGCCACACCGCTCGCATACCTCAAACACAGATCCAACAATAGCTGCTGCCGCCGTGCTGCCTTCACAGCCAGCTCAGTGACAATAAATGACCTCATGGGCTGCAGGTAGTCCGTCCACACCTCCACATGTTTCACTCTGCGATCAGTCAGAGGCTGAGGTCAGCGGGGGTGGCGACCATCGTCCTGCGTCACCTGATGATCAGAGATGACATCAGCACATTTACTGCCTCAAATATCAGCTTTACAAACGTGTAAAGATCAGTTTGAACCTTTATCAAACCTGCGTTCATCGCTCTGATCATTAATGTGTTTCTGAATTTATAAAGTTAGTGTTTCTAAGAGGCTGAAAAGAGAGAGAGAGCCAGTCCTTTGGGTTAGATGATGCACGAACGTATCACACAATCAGCTGGAGGATCCACACGTCGAGTATAGTCCGTCCCCATCTGGTAAATCCTGGTGTGAAATGTTTGCAAAGTTTCTCTCTGCAGGAGGAACACAGGTCTTTCCCTCCTGTCAGACGCGTCATCACACAGCATGACAACATACAGTCAGTCTGCAGTTTTTAGCTTCAGCAGGTATACGACCACTTCCTTCCACAAGTCATGGTTTGAGCTGCCGATGAAGGAAGTCTTCTTACAAAGAGGAAATGAGAGGATCTGAGGGCCCGAAAGTGAGCTGCTTTTGTCCTTCAGAGACGAGGAAGCTGTTGACAAAAACGGTAAAATAACAACAATTATATGGAGATGTTTCCGATATCTGAAAATTGACAAAGAGCAGAATAAGACGATCTTCAAAATAGCCGTCCATCAGCCGACCAAGACGGGAAACACAAACAACCCCGCCGATTAAACGTTGCGGTCAGTTTTCTGTAAGATCACCGGACTCTGCTTTCCTCCAGTTTAGATCCTGCTTGTTTTTCTTTGAGGAATTTAGTGATGAGATGATCGGATCTGAAGTTACGAGAGAAATGAGCTGAGCTAACGCTAACGCCACAGCTGAAGAGCGTCGGATTGTAGCCTGAAGTGTGTCTCTCAGATAGAGGACTCAAGAGGATCTAAATAAACGAAATCTAAAAGTAATCAGGATACTTCAGACCAGCAGATTTATCTGATAATTTATTCTGAAACATATTGATATCAATGACTCTGATCAAATTGATTCTCTCATGATGGACACGATTTTACAACCCTGCACAGGGTATTTAATCTGCTGTCCTGCTGTTTGTGAGGTCAATGCAGGGAATACAGCGTCCATACTGCAAACTAATGAAGCAGGAACGTGCGGTTGCAAGCATTTGATTGGCCAGCGCAGCGTTTTTCAGGATGATGTTCAGTCGAAGTAAAGGTTAGAGCCCCCTGCGTGGCCCGTCAGGTGTGCTGAGAGAACAGGTGAGAAATCTGTGTTCTTACCAGGTGACCTGAGTGTTCTCATCTGTGTGTTGTTCAGTATGAGCTCGGTAAATCGTTGTCAGAGTCAGAGAAAGGTCCGGGACGTGTTTAGCCTAGCTTAGCACAAACACTGGAAGTAGAGGGAAACTGTTAGCGTAGCTCCATCAAACAGTGTAAGCAGCAGTCCAGTGAAAGTGATTTTGATCTTTTGCCTGTCTGTGGTTAATCTGGAGCGAGTTAATGATCACTTACAGCTGTAATAATCTGCGTGCTGTGCAGAGTGAGCCTGTGCTGTAATCCTGCTCTGTGTCGGCTGGTTGAAAGAGTATAATCCAGAGAGAGGCTGCAGCATGTAAGCCTGTTAAAGCTGACTGCACACAGACGCCTAAACACGGGACTAGCCCCCGGAGTTTAGTCTGCTCGGAGCCACATGAGAACATATGTTTTATAATTTCATCTTCTGACTGATTTAATCCTGAACCCTGACGTGTACTGTCCCTTTAAATAAGAAGCAGGAGCTCTGACAGGTGAGTGACGCACCACCTGACCAGAACAGGAAACACCTGACTCTCCTTTGTTTTCAGTCCGTGATTATTTA
This sequence comes from Semicossyphus pulcher, assembly GCF_022749685.1. Classification (NCBI taxonomy): domain Eukaryota; kingdom Metazoa; phylum Chordata; class Actinopteri; order Labriformes; family Labridae; genus Semicossyphus; species Semicossyphus pulcher. The sequence continues at coordinate 30,740,285 of NW_027211748.1, read as the reverse complement.
AAGTTGCACTGTGGATTATTGCTGATGTGTAAGACATGATTTAAGGTTTGGATAAATGACAGCTGTCAGATTTTACAGCAGCTTTCTTTGAAGGGTCATTCCGGTGTTTACATACTTTGTGTCTAAATGACTAAAAAGGACAAAAAGTTTTTGTTTGTTGTTTTGTTGTTGGCTTCTGATTGCTCCAATAGCTTGTTTCTGCCTGCAGCAGAGAAACGGGCTGTAATGGCTGCAACATAATCCTTGATGGGTCAAAGGTCGTCCACTAAAAGTTGTTGTTGTTTCCACTGACAGGCTCAGATTGTTATTCTAAGTGTGACAACATGACAGAAAGGATCCCTACAGAGATAGACCTTTTTGTTACAGAGGAAGATGATTGTTTTAACCACACACAGACGTTACATCGCTCTCTGCACACACACCAGACTCCATTCAGAAAAACACTGATTTAAGCTCACAGGAGCTGCTGGTTCACTCCTGCATCGATCGCTTAGTTCATCGTGGTGCACCATAATAATCCTTTAAGGTTTGACTCAACATTTTGTTCTTAATAAAATGATGACATGGACATTTATTTTGGCGATAACGAACAGTCCTGTGCGATGACATTTCAGTCCCAATGAATGTGACCGCAGCAGGAGCAGATGATGGATAAAAGGATGCAACACCACCACAATGTACAAACTGTGATTCTGAAGTCGTATTATTCCACATTTCAAACACGTTTGTCCTCTTCTGCACATTTTAAAGATGATGATTTATGTACGCTTTTAAAGAAATAACATGAACAAGTCAGAAGTTAATACTGCCCTTTAATTTCACACACATATAAATGAATCCTCATACGGTTTATACATGCAGACTCTGTTGCTCCTGTTAGAGCTGAAGTTAGAGATTATTTTAGTCCTTGAGCCCAGAGAGATTCAGTCGGCTGTGATATGCGAGTCATCTGAAGAGCTCAGATGATTAATCTGTAATAATCTGAATGAACTGTTTAAACACGGACTGAGGCAGCTGTGAAGCGGCTCCAGGGGTCAGAGGTCGGGACAGGAAGGTTTCCCTCCGTCTGCTGAGCGTTTACTCATATTGTACGGGGGATTGTGGGAGTTTTTTGTCTTTGGTCCAATTCACACCTGAGCGTCCAGAGGGTTGGATCGATGCCAGAGGTGTTTCCTGTGAAAAAGCAGATCCTCGAGTCTGTGTGAGATTCAGAATGAGTTTGATCCGTTACAAAGCCGTGCTTTAAAAGGTTAAACCTTCTCACTCGGCTATAACCGTGATGAACATTCAGTCCAGATGAATCAACAGAGAAACAGTAAGACGCATCGTCAGTCCACAAATGTTTATTGTTTCATCAAATCTGCCGTCTTTCATACGGGAAAGGTTTAAAGACCGGTGTCAGATCAACAGGCTGTCAGGCTGGTGCAGGTGAGCCGGTTCAGGTGTGTGTTGTGGTCTCGGGGACAATGGAGGCTGATGGGAGGAGGAAATGGAAAGTTCCTCACAGGACGGGGGGCGTTAGGACAGGATTTCCTCCTCTGAAACAAAACAAGAGTCCAGCTTCTCCCAACCAAAATAAGCTGCTGTCTATTTCAGGACAGGCAGTGGAAAAACACAGGAGGAGGTTTCTTTATTTATGATGCCAGAATATTTATAAAGTCTTTGTTTGGACGGTGGGACAGAAAGGATTGAAACGCTGCTCACTGATTTAGTTTAGGTTCGGTAACAGATGGAGGTGAAGCTGTCGAGACCAGAGAGGAGGTTTAAAATCTGACTGTAATATATATTATAATAATAACTGATTAAAATGGTTCATGTGTCCACACCGACTCTACAGCAACTCAGTCATATATATGTGTGCCTGAAATGAAACAAGTCATTCTGGTTGCTTTAAATACACAAGCTGTTTGGTAGATGAACATGATGGATGGGTGGATGGATGGATGGATGGATGGATGGATGGATGGATGGGTGGGTGGATGGATGGATGGACTTTACTGATCCCAAACTGGGAAATTGTGGAACCAAGTCTTTTTGGTAGCTTAGCATAACTGAGTCTTTTTGGTAGCTTAGCATAACCGAGTCTTTTTGGTAGCTTAGCATAACCGAGTCTTTTTGGTAGCTTAGCATAACTGAGTCTTTTTGGTAGCTTAGCATAACCGAGTCTTTTTGGTAGCTTAGCATAACTGAGTCTTTTTGGTAGCTTAGCATAACTGAGTCTTTTTGGTAGCTTAGCATAACTGAGTCTTTTTGGTAGCTTAGCATAACCGAGTCTTTTTGGTAGCTTAGCATAACTGAGTCTTTTTGGTAGCTTAGCATAACCGAGTCTTTTCGCAGCTAAGCAAAATTAAACTTTGACCATTCCATCATCTTAGCATGTTTTATTTATTGTAAATCATAACATTTAAATTTCTCTACGCAGGCTTTATTTTGAAAGTCTGAGCAGAAGTTGCTAAATTATTGTAGCAAACGTGACTGCTTTATTTTGAAAGTCTGAGCAGAAGTTGCTAAATTATTGTAGCAAACGTGACTGCTTTATTTTGAAAGTCTACGTGGATGTTGCACATCTATCATCATTACCTTCAGAGCCCTGAGTGTGCAGTGCTGAACGAGCCTGTTGGTCCTCTCTGCCTCCTCTTCCTCTTTAATCCATAAACCAGTTTTGTGTTTACATTTGGTGTCAGTCACATATCAAAAGTAATCAGATTACTGTGGTGGATGTAAACAAAGGCTGTGAGCAGGCGTGGATCACTGAGGTGACCTGCTGCAGATTAAAGGGCAGCAGTTGTAACTTTAAATCGGATCAGCTGATTGTGCCTCTGTCTGAACTGCACCTGTCACATCAGACTCTGCTGCTGCGCCATGAGGGAGGACTCTGATCAAGAGTCTCTCTCCTCAGGCGTTTCCCCGTGTGGATGTGTGATGGAAGGCGGGCCGGGCGGAGAGGTGGTGTTTGTGTTTACAGTCTGAAATGCTGAGTCGACCTCCTCCTTCTGTTGTGTGTTTAACTTTATAGTTATTCTGCTGCAGGCTTCACATGACAGCTCCACATGATCCAGGTCAGGTTCACATGTACAAGATGAGTCTTCAAAAAGTCTCTTTCACTGCGAGGAAATCTGGGAGTGGTTTAAATCTGTGTTTGTACAGCTCGTTGTGATTTTGTCTCTGGTTCAACTTCTGACCTGTAGATGACAGGTGAGCAGGCAGAGAGCTGTCAGCTGCTGCTTACAGGCTGCTCTCCTGCTTTGAAATGGATAGGTGTCCTTGTTGTTAGCTAAGATCTAACTGTAACTCCAGTTCATGTTTATTTTAACTTAGTCGCGGAATTACATCATGCATTTTGTAACGCTGCTTCTGTGTACACGTGCAGGAGGGAGGATATTCCAGCAGTGTTATCAGCCCGTCATGGAGCTCTGCTGCTTTCTGTGAGGGAACCAGCGCCTTGTTGGGTGTGTCTGTGTACACCAACGAGCACATGCTCAGCGTACGACAGGGCTCGTGTGATGTGTGCTTTCAGGCGTGTTAGTATGAAAGAGATGGGTCATAAAACTGTGTTAAAACCATAGACTATAAAAAGATGGCTGACATGACAGCTCCCTCAAAGTGAAGCCAAACCCTCTCTATCGCCCCCTGCTGCCTGGCTGCAGTACAGCTCATAAAGCCCGCCTCCTCCATGTTAACAGATGGGACATGAGTCAAACTATAAAATCAAATACACGTCAAATACATGATGTCAGGGCGCTGCAGCCCTGCTTCCACATTCGTTGATCTTGAGCTAAAATTGATGCACTTCCTAAGATCAGGGTCGAGCACCCTCCGTGTTCTTCACAGTGACCTCCGCTGAGTTTGAACTTCCTGTCTGTTTTCTGTAAGTGTCGTCTGTGCTCGGATCAGTGACGGCATCCAGCAGACTTGTGGGAGATTTACCCAGGATTCCTGAGGGCCGTGTCCCTCCCTCTGCTGATTTGCTGCTCTCTTTACGGCCGCTGGTTATTTTTAGCCGCAGGCTGCTGGTCCCGCTCCTGGTTTCCGGCAGGATGGAGATATGAAGGGTGGACAAAGTGGCGTCTAATGGAACAGCAGGGCCGGGACTTTTTCTGTTTTACTCTCTCGTGCATCACCTCTCCTCTGGCGTCCTCTGCGTTTCCACCTGATTTACTTCCTCCTCTCTGTCCTGGTTCGTCTCCTCTCGTGTTGTTTCCTTTTGTCCCTCGCAGGAATGTTTGTTACACCTCCTGTCTGGGCTCAGTGCCAGGAAATGACTGAGATTCCACATTTCATGTCAGATTCAGGTTGTGTCAGAGTCCTGCAGCCCGACCCTCGCCCTGCCTGAACCTGACCTGTTACCCACATTAGTCTCGAGAATGGATTCAAACCTCACCTTTAAATGTCATGAATTACCTCCAACCTGGACTGTGCCCAGAGACGAGTGCAGGTGCAGGCAGTACACCTGAATCATCTCGCAAGAAAGGAAAATATCTGCAGCTCCAGAGAGATAAAATCGATGGACTTGCTGAGTCCTGACTCGGGGGATTGCCAGGTGAAGCTGCAGGTGTGAAGAGACTGCAAACAGTCCGACAGTCAGCTGAAAGAGAGCTGTGAATGATTTCTGACACCTTTGTGTTCCCTGTGGAGGCAGAACGTCTGCCTGAACTCAGTGAGTACCCGGTGTTCTTTAGGAAACAGGAGAAATGAGAACACACACACCTGCACGTCTCTTTTTCCCTGAAATCCACTGAGGAAGCTCAGGTGCAGAGCCCTCATTCAGCTCATCCACAGGTGCATGTTCTTCAATAAATCAGGGCTGCGGGTTGCGAGATGTTCCTGATAGCTAGACTGGAGTTTGGGCCGATGCTCCGTACACCTCAGATACCAGCAGGATTTCAGGCGCTTGTGTTTCCAGAAGAAACAACAGTTTATTTCTCCCACAGACGACGTTGTGACTGACAGCTCTGACGAGAACAATCTTTAAAAACCACTGTCAGAAAAGTTGCATCTCTGCTTCTCTGTGTTTTCTATCACAGGTAAAACTTGGCCTGTTGGTCGAGCACATTTAGACATTTGATAGAGTCGCTTTGCATTCTGGGAAACTGTGATGGATTTCATGAATAAACACTCAGTTCCTGCTGACTGAGGAGGTCTTGGCTCCGTCCTGGACTCCTCGGCTTAGCTCGCCCGGGTCTAAGCTCTGACCTACATGCAGCCGAGTCCTTATCCAATGATTACTGACATGTGGGTCACTCGGGTCAGCGTGTCTTTTAAAGCCTCGACAGGGAGGAGGAAGAGGAGGAGAAGGAGGGGGAGGAGGAAGAAGAAGAGAGGAAGAAGCAGTGGAAGAAGAAAGTAAACTGACGTGTCTAATTCAGTTCACAGAAAACAAATGTTCCGAGTTATCATCTGGTGACCGAGTAGGAAATATTTAAAAAGACCTTTTATAGGATCTTTATCAACGTGAGTCACACAGGCGTGTCATTTCCAGAGCTGCCAAGATGAACCAGTCCATCAAATACAAAAACAATTTCTCTTCTTTTATCGCCGTACATGGAAAGTCTTTAGGTTTGAATCTGTTTTGATACAAGAAGCAATCTGAAGACGTCTTTATGCAAACAGTTTTGGGATATTCTGTCTGGATGCTGTGACCTCTGACCTTCAGTAGCTGCAAACACTTGTGATCTCTCAGTTGAAGTGTTTTGTCTTCACTCTGTGTGGCTCAGTCTGGATGATTGACAGCTGAAAGCCTCCCATGTAAAGTAAACCCCCTCGTTTCCATAAGAATCACCACACAGTGAGCTCTGCTCTGCTCTCTGCTCTCCTCTCCTGCCTCTGGGCAGTTTTTCAAACCAGACCTGGAGCTGACAGAGTCGATGTCCGCCGCCTCCCTGTGGGACGCCGCTCCTGTTTCCTGTCTGAACACAGAGGAATATGTAAAATCTCCCAGAGGTCTGAGAGCACAGAGATTTAACCTCTGGTGGTCAGTCGGTGAGGACTCCTGCGGTGCAGCTGAGCTTTGTTCAAACCCAGAGAACTTAATTTAAACTCCAGAGGACCTCCCACAGCTCAGAAAGATACAGGATGTGTCAGGCTGAACTTTGGTGGGTTATGTGAATAAAATGATGCAGCAGACACATAAAAACATGGACGAAAGGCTAATTCTGATATTAGATTTAAAACATCCATATGTTAACAAATTTGGGGTTTTAAAGCCCGAACAGGTGCACAAGGTTTAGAAGTGCTCCAGTAGATGTGTTCATCCTGCAGCAGTGAAACAGGCTGTAATGGCTGCAACATAATCCTTGATGGGTCAAAGGTCGTCCACTAAAAGTTCTTGTTGTTTCCACTGACAGGCTCAGATTGTTCTTCTAAGTGTGTGACAACATGACAGAAAGGATCCCTACAGAGATAGACCTTTTTGTTACAGAGGAAGATGATTGTTTTAACCACACACAGACGTTACATCGCTCTCTGCAGACACACCAGACTCCATTCAGAAAAACACTGATTTAAGCTCACAGGAGCTGCTGGGTTACTCCTGCATCGATTTGTGATAATTTTCTGTTCTTGTGCGACTTCAATGGTTAGATTGGATCCTTTGCAATATTTATGTAAAACACACAAAAACACAAACAAACGTTGGCAGCAGAGGACTCGCAACTCTGCGCTCTGCAAAGTAAAATGACTGTTTTTGTCAATGGAGTCTGGTGGCTTTAAATAAAGTGGTTATAAAAGCTGTTGGGGGGGGGGGGGGGGGGGGGTCTTACTTACTTGAACGAGGAGTTCTATCACTGTGGTGATCCTTTCTGAGTGGTGGCAAACACTTCAGACCTCATTTAAATGTCATGCTGGGATGATATTATTGGCCTTTTTCCTCTCCATGTTTGATTCTTTTATGCCACCTCCTCTCCAAAGTACGGAGTATGTTTGTGTTGATTTTTCCTCAGAATTCCTTTTTGGTTAACAAGGAACTCATGAACACACCGACTTTCAGCCAGCTCCCACAGCCTTAATCAGATATTAATTCCAAGCAGGCCAAGAAGGAACGTTCATGCATCAGCGGAAAACCATTTAAGTGTAATTTATGCCCCTACCGTGTTTGTCAGAGCAGAAGTCTAGACTGCAGTATTTCTATATAAAGCTCTGTGTTGTTACCTTGAAATCTGAAAGAGCTGCAGATTTCTTTAAAAACAAAGCTCGACACCGGCCTGTTCGACTCTTTAGTGTCACTCATAGATAAACCTGCGGACTGATTCAGGAAACTGTAAAGTAACCATAAGCCTGTCACACTGAACGAAGTGTGCAGTTTCAGTTTCAGCCCGTTCACAGGGGAAACCACAGTCTGCTGGTTTCACCGTTAAGTGAAACCTGATTGGCCAGCTTTAAAGAAACTCTGTCTTCATCTGACGCTCACTTCCTCAAAGGAAGACAGTCACCAGCCTGTTGAAAAAGACGCAGCTCTAATTCTCCATCGACATGAAGACGGCCTGACGAGTCGTCAGCGGTCGCTCTCTGAACACAAACGTGTTGTTGGAGGAATATGTCCCAGTTGGAGCACAGCTGTCAGCGTACCAGCTGTTTCTGTGGTGTCGGAGGCCTCCATCTGCTCGCTGCTGCTGCCAGGAGGAAGTCAGCGTGTGTTGGAGCATGAGTGGAAGTAGGACCCTCCCTGAGGGCTGCCAGGGTCCGGTCCAGGGTCCCTGTCAGGCATCGTATCGCTGGCACCATTACAGGAAGCATTGGCAGAGATCAGACCCTCAACCTGCTGCTGAGCAACCATTGGACAGATACAAGTGGGGTACGTCTGCCTGCCTGGCTTCGAAGGCAGCCAAGATGGCCGCCCCAGAGGGCAAAGGGCACAACAAAGAGCCTCGTCACCTGCGGCTGCTCAGTCTCCCGAGGTTCCACACGGTCCCAGAGTCCTCCCCAGGCCACGAAGGCGAGCCCAGGACCAGGTCTCTGCGCAGGATCTTCCCCTACTTCAGGTCCATGTCTGAGCCCGGCACAGGCAGCGACCCGGGAAGGACCGGAGGAGACGACACAGGACGGATAGCTCCCTCCGTCAGCAGCTTCCTCACCTCGTTCTCCCGGAGGGTCAGCAGAGCCCTCAGGGACGAGCCTGAAACTGAAGCAGGAGAGTCTGGTAGGAGAGAAAACATTTACTTTATTCTGTGTTCACGTCAGGTCTGAGAGAAGGGCATGATGGGAACATTTATCCTGTAGACCAAAATATCTGGTGTAAACATGTGACGTTGTCTTTGACTCCATCCTCTCAGAGTAGCTCGTTATGTTTAAATATGACTAAAAACCATAGACTGTATATAAGGAGACGAGTCTGGTGGATACCTAAGAGGTTGAGTTCAGAATTAGCCGAGGGGACGCCTAGCAGACAGCTAGCAGCTCCCACCTGTCACCCAAAGTGTGACATATGGCTCTGTGCGGACGGACTCACTTTTGGAGACAGCCTCAAGTGGACAACAGAGGAACTGCAGCTTCTGGCAAATTCTGTGTTAAGATCTTGTTGAAAGAAGTACGCTACTTACCCTACTTAATCTACGTACGTGATGTAATCGACATGATGCAGCATGATGCTAGTAACTGGTTTCACACTGGGCTCAAATCGGGACTCCTGCGGGAACGTCTTTTGTTTGTTTAACCCATCCATCGCCGCAGACCACCACCCCAAACAGACTCAACGACTACGTCACCTGACATTCACCATTTCTCTCGTTAAAACTCCTTCTGACACTAAATGGACTGTATTTATATAGCGCTTTTCTAGTCTTTGCGACCACTCAAAGCTGCTTTTACACTACATATCACATTCACCCATTCACACACTGATGGCAGAGGCTGCTACGTAAAGTGCCCAACTGTCAATCAGATATCACATTCATACCCGTTGGCTATGCCACCGGGAGCAATTTGGGTTCAGTGTCTTTCCCAAGGACACTTCGACATGTAGCCTGAGGGAGCTGGGGATCGAACCTCCGACCTTACGATTGAAAGACGACCGACTCTTCCACTAAGCCACAGCCGCCCGACACTAGAGGTCGCCACCTTACTATAAACATGAATATCGGTCGTATTAAGACGACATATACTTGTTTTTTTGTCCCCACAGTCTATTGTCATCAGTGTGATGAAAAGGGGAGAAAGTAAATGATTGGCATCCATATTTATTTGCTTTTTCAAGCTCTTCTTCTTTCGTCCGGTTCGGCCCCGCAGGTCTTCTTCTGCTGACAGAAAGTGTCTCTGTTTGTGTCTCTGGGTGTGTGAGTCTGACTGAGAGCTCACAATCAGCCCGCAGCTCCTCCAGAAAAACATTCCCATCCATTCAGACCGTGTAACGCTCAGCCACGCAGCCAGTTTGAAGGTTAAGTTATGCTAATTGCATTTTCCACTAGAACATCGCATGATGTGCGGACCTAATATTGTGAATCTGACGATAATGAATGTGTGTTTTCATGCAGAACTGACATCTGATGCAGCAGAGGATCAGCTGGAGCGTCTCCTCTGACTTTGACTGTTTCTGTTATTTAATTCAAATATTTACTTGAGTGAAGTTGTGATGTCATCAGCATGTGTCGCCACAGATGCATTTAAAACATATTTTTGAAACTTAAAGAAAACCAATTCACATCATTCAAGTAAACAAAGTAGTTTATTTTGTCTTCATAGCCGAGAGTCTTGTTACTCTGTTCACCAAAGTATTTCAGGATTTTGACGCTTTAAAATATTTTTTAATTACCAGCAACTCTGACATTAAATTACAGTTTTTGTCAATGGAGTGTGGTGTGTTTGCAGAGCGCGATGTGACGTCTGTTTGTGGTTAAATAAATCTCCGTCTCTGTAGGGATCCTTTCTGTAATGTTGTAAATCGCTCAGATAAATATCATGTCAGATGTAGATCACAGAGGGACGTCTGTTTGTTCCTCAGTGGATTCAGGCTGCTGTCTGAGTGTGTCCCACCTCTGATGAGTGTGTGTGTGTGTGTGTGTGTGTGTAGTCATCGATCATCCTCACACACAGATGATCCATGTTATCTGTCATCTCCCAGCAGCCCCGGCGTGTCATGGCCACCCGAGCGCTCAGCCGCCCTCTTCGTAAATTTAAAAGCAGCGACGAGGAGCGATTGTGTAACCAGAAGATTTAATTTCATGTCTGCGAGCCAGGGGTTTATGGGAAATGTGGTCATGTGAGAGGAGGAGGAGGAGGAGGAGGAGGAGGGTGCACTTTCACATAAGGGTCTCATGTCTCATGTAGAGTTGAAAGTCTGAATTGAAAGCTGTCAGATTAACCTCTAAGGCAGCACAAACAAAAGTTAAAACACGCTGAAGGATTAAATGATTAAAACCACTGTCGCCTCAGTAAACTAGGAAATACTGTGAGAGTCTCCTCGTATCATATCAGTCCATAAAAATCACGTTTCCCATGATGCTTTGGGGGGAAAGAGATAAGAAAAAACCTCCGTGCAACCACGATAATACTCTCAGCAGCTGTCTGCTTTGTTATATTTTTAACTTTTACGAATGAATAAATTATTATCCAGAAAAACTCTCCTCAGAAAGCGTCTGAGCAAGAAGGAGTCACATGATTATTCTGAGTGTGTTCTGTCCTACTATGTTCTCACTAATCACACAATGTGGCAAGAAAAAAGATAGAATACAGGCATCGTTTAACAGGACAGGCTGAGTATAAACAGTGTGTGAGACGTGTTGGACGGTCTGTTCGTCCAACAAAGCGCACACACAGATTATCTGTCTGATATTTACATGAACAAATCTCCAAAAGGCTCCAACAGCACAAACACGGCCCAGAGGTTACGTTCAGTGACTGAGTTAGCTGAGGGTACACCTAGCAGACAGCTAGCAGCTCCCACCTGTCACTCAAAGAGGCCACGCCCCTAATGCTGCATCACTTTAAGCCTTAATATAATGTAAACAGGTGAGCTGTATAAAGATTCTCCCCGTACAGTTATACTACCTGCAGCCACAAGACCGACTCACACTTTCTATTTCTACGGTTTTAAATCCCAAAGAAAAAAAACCAGCAGTGACTGAAAGTGAAGATGATCAGAATCTGCATCAGAGGACAAACTGAAGACAGAGATCGTCCACATCTATCAGGTGGTCTATGAATGCTTTTATTCCGATTTCTACACAGTAACACTTGAATTAAACCCTTGTCTTGAGTTTGACAGTTTGCCCGCCGCCGTATTGTTTTTTTCTGCAGTCAGAAGTGACCCTTTAAGTGATCATTTAAGTTTCACTTAACTGGTCGTCTGCCTGAAAAATATTCAGTTTATTTTCAGCTCTTGTAGTGAGTGTGAACTGAAACTGCGGCCAACAGAGTTGTAGTATGTTTCCAGCAGGCCCGAGGCATGCTGGGTATTAAAAACCACAGAGCTCTCACTTCTCTCTACACACACACACACACACACACACACACACACACACACACACACACACACACACAGGCCTGATTCACCCTCCTGCTCTCTCACTCTGAGTTTCCATGTGAAAATGCTGCAGCTACTGCTAATTGGAGGCTAATTAACCCAAATATGTGTGTGTGTTTTTATGTCTGTGTGTGTGTGTGAGGCTGACCCAGAGGCCAGGGCAGACAGCTCCTGCATACCAAAGGAGGTGTGTGTGTGTTTGTGTGTGTGTGTCTTCCTTTTGTATGTAAATTGCCCCTCCACAATAAAAGCCCCCACAGTAACAAAAGGAGCCCTGAGCAGTTCCTCTGGGCTCATTAACCTTTCAGAGCTGTGGCAGCGCTGGTGGGAAAGTGCAGGCCTACCCCGGCGGCCATGTTGGTTCACATTAACACAGATTGGTTTGTTTTGTCTCTTTGTGGCGTCTATCCAGATTTCTCTCCAGAGTGCAGTTTCTTTAAAACGCTCTGCTCAGGCTTTTTTAATTGTTTACTCACATTCCTCATTTTGGATTCCTGCGCTTATTTACACGAGACAGGACATTCTTATGATAACATTACTTCATTATGTTAAACTTATTGGGACGCTTAGTGGACACTTACTAGGTCTTTACTGGACTCTTACTGGACACTTACTAGGTCTTAACTGGACACTTACTGGTCACTTACAAGGTCTTTACTGGACACTTACTGATCACTTACTAGGTCTTAACTGGACACTTACTGGACACTTACTAGGTCTTTACTGGACACTTACTGGACACTTACTAGGTCTTTACTGGACACTTACTGGACACTTACTAGGCCTTTACTGGACACTTACTGGACACTTACTAGGTCTTTACTGGACACTTACTGGACACTAACTAGGCCTTTACTGGACACTTACTAGATCTTTGCTGGACACTTACTGGACACTTACTTGGTCTTCACTGGACACCTACTGGACACTTACTAGATCTTTACTGGACACTTTCTGGACACTTAGTAGGTCTTTACTGGACACTTACTGGACACTTACTGGGACACTTACAGGGACACTTACTGGACACTTACTAGGTCTTCACTGGACTCTTACTGGACACTTACTGGGGCGTTTACTGGTTGTTTACTGGGACACTTACTGGGGCGTTTACTGGTTGTTTACTGGACACTTACTGGGACACTTACTGGACACTTACTAGGTCTTCACTGGACTCTTACTGGACACTTACTGGGGCGTTTACTGGACACTTACTGGGACACTTATTGGACATTTACTGGACACTTACTAGGTCTTTACTGGACAGGTACTTGGTCTTTACTGGACACTTACTGGACACTTACTAAGTCTTCACTGGACACTTACTGGGGCATTTACTGGTTGTTTACTGGACACTTACTGGGACACTTACTAGGTCTTTACTGGTTGTTTACTGGACACTTACTGGAACACTTACTAGGTCTTTACTGGTTGTGTACTGGACACTTACTGGAACACTTACTAGGTCTTTACTGGTTGTGTACTGGACACTTACTGGTTGTTTACTTAACACTTACTGGGACATTAACTGGACACTTACTGGATATTTACTGGACACTTACCGGAACACTTACTTGATTATTTAGTGGACCCTTTCTGAGACATTTACTGAGAAACTTACTGGGACGTTTACCAGGATTTTCACTGGGCACTTACTGGAACACTTACTGGACATTTACTAGACACTCACTGGGCAGTTACTGGAACTTACTGGATATTTACTGAGACACTTACTGGGACACTTACTGAGACACTGGGAGTCATTGAGTCAAACAGTCGGCTGTGAGAAGTTGGTATTAAAAGTTGTTTGTGTTTTTCTCTCTGTGAAAACCTCGTCTTTCTTCTGCTGCACCTGTCAGTCTGATAGGAGGTGACACCGCTGTTCACCTTTGACCCCTGAGACCACCACCCCTCCCCTCGCCCTCTGCAGGCAGGCTGCTGCCATGATTGACACTTGAGTGAGAGAATGTGCTTTATAGATGCAAATGCAGAGCCTGCTGCTGAAGTCAGCACGTTTAAATATTAAACAGTCACCGTCACTTCAGGCTGTACTACAAAGAGCCGCCATGATGGAAGACGCAGAAATACACAGAGGACTCATTTTTACACTCTGCAAATGATTAATGGCTGCTTGATTAGAGAGTCATAAAGACCTGGGGAAGTTCTGTAGCCTAAATAACATACGCACATGTGTTAGCTTTAGCTTAAAATGCTAACCTGCTGCGTGATAAAAGCTGTACTGGATTTACTCTTGGACCTTTTTCTGTTGGAAACCTTTTAAAGGAGTGGCTGCCTTCATGACTGAGCTGTGGTCACACGGAAGGAAAAGTTTAGACTCTCATTTCAGAATGTTGACTTTAGTGTGAGAACTCTGTCTATGATCTCAGAGTTCAGACTTAAATTTCAAGGATCAAAATTCCACCTTGACTCTCATACTGTCAACTTTATTCTCAAAGGGGAAGAAACTGTCAGAATCCAGAGATGAATGTTGAGTGAGGAGCAATAGCAGAGCGTAGCGTCGATAAAAACCAACCGACCTCCAGAACAGCAGAAACCTACAGTCCCAAAGTGTCCCTCTAAGTGGCGTGTCGGAGCGTTTTCAGAACAGTGTTTCTGTGTGACCGAGCTGAGTGCTGTGTCTGTCCTCTCCTGAGACCCTGGCAGAGCTGCAGCCTCCACTCACCATCAGCGGCTGATTTATACTACCTGCAGCTACAAGACCGACTCACACTTTATATTTCTACAGTTTTAAATCCCAAAGAAAAAAAACCAGCAGTGACTGAAAGTGAAGATGATCAGAATCTGCATCAGAGGACAAACTGAAGACAGAGATCGTCCACATCTATCAGGTGGTCTATGAATGCTTTTATTCCGATTTCTACACCGTAACACTTGAATTAAACCCTTGTCTTGAGTTTGACAGTTTGCCCGCCGCCATATTGATTTTTTCTGCAGTCAGAAGTGACCCCCCCCGTACAGTTGTCATGAAGAGAGAAATGAGCTATAGAGACCCAAACTGTTTTTTGTACCAGGCTGTAAACATGTTTATTTCTGCTGTAAAGTTTAACATGGGGCTCTATGGGGACTGACTCACTGCTGGAGGCAGCCTCAAGTGGACACCAGAGGAACTGCAGGTGTTGGGACTGCAGTGTTGTTTTATTTTTCATCTCAGAGCCCAGCTGTTTAATGTAATCTGATCAGATTACGGCTGTCGGATTGGATCAGATCTTGAGAAAGAGTACGTTTGAGCAGGATTGTGAAAACTTTGATCCAAACATCAGGATGATCCTGATCCCAGCAGAGGAGGATTCAGGCTGGACTTCAAACACAACAACATGTTCACAGTGTAGTTTAGACTGTAGATGTTTTATATTTTACATTTGAATTACTGTGTCTCTGCAGAGACATAGTAGATGAAGTAGCCATTAGGGCTATAAAAAAATAAAATAAGCCTCCAAACAGCATCAACATCACACATGGAATATTTGATATTTGAAGCAGCTATGAGGAACTTTCTTGGTGTGGATTTTGGCGCCCCCTGTGGACAAAGCATGTAGTGTGTAGTCTCATTTAGAGCTCTGGTAATTTGGATTTGGTCTTAAAAAGTCTGTATCTGGATCAGGTTGATCTAATCCAATTTTAGTTTGAAAAACCAGGAACAGGAAGCTGGATTATCTGATCCTGGATAGTGAAAAATGTATTTTGATCAGACTAATTGAGCTTCAACTAACGATTATTTTCAGCATTTAAAAGGCAGAATGCAGAATGAGTCCAATTGAAGGTCTCCAGATGAAACACTTCAGTTTAATGAATGAAAATAAACATTAATAAAAAATAAATAACATTTGAATCATAACAATGGAGGAGCAGGACCTCCTGGATGTTTGGCCTTTTGACATGTTTTTAAGTTGTATTTGCTTCAGACGTGTTTGTTTCTCAAAGGTTTTGTTTTGTCATTTTCTCACCTTCAGTCTGCGCTAAGTGTCTGGTTCAGTATGAAATCTGACTTCTGACACGGTGATATTCACACACAGAGACTTCACAGGAAACAGACAGATAATGGAGGTCCTGACAGATTGAGTCCCCGCAGAGATCCTCTGAGAGGAAGCTGAACAGAAGCTTTGTGTTTTACAGCAGCTTGATAAAAAGTGTGTTTCTGTCGGGGATCGGTCTCCTAATTGCTGTAATTTCCTCTGTGAGACAAAAGCTGCTTTAGATCACATCCCCGGTAACATTGTGCATTTGACAATATAGGCCCAAAAAAATACAGAAAATCCATTTCTTCGTATTCTTATATCAAAATCCGATCATTTTTCTTTCCTGTAAAACAAAGTATCACGCGTGCTTACGTAAGTTAGCACCAAACAATTTCAACCAATCAATCTGCAACATTTAGCCGCAGAGCACCAAGAACGCTCGGTCAGTTAGCTAGCTGCTGCGCTGTGGAGAACGTCTGTCTACGCCCACTTCTCAATCAAATCAAATCCCTGTAATGATATGTCCCGCCTGCACGTCCTGTTTCACTCGGAAATACGTCACGATACGGAAGCTAGGTACTCTCCAAACGCCGTTTCAGCTCGACTTTAGCACCTCAGCCAGAGCTGCTCCTCCGGGTTTCAAATCCTCCTCCATCACTGTGTGAAGATTTTCCTTATGAAAGAATCTTTGTAATCTTAACCTGCAGGACAGTTTGTTTTCTCTTCGTCATGTGACCGGACGTTCAAAGCAGAAAGTTTAGCTGCTCAGATGTGCTTAAGAACATTGATCTAATATTTACTCCCCTTATGATTTATTTCCCTTTATGATTATTTCAGCATCCTTTCAACAAGCAAGAAATTGGTTTGATTCTGTTTTATGAAACTATATCAGGTCAAACCAAACTCCATTCAAAAAACAGTCATTTTAAAGTGTTCTTGTCGTCTTGCAGACAGACCTGACACAGCCTGAGCTCAGCCTCTGTACAAACCTGCCTCCTGATGTAGTTCTCTCAGCATCCTCTCAGCCTGTTTATTGTCATTAGATCTCAGTAACATCTGTTTGTTGTGGCTTCATAGCGCTGTAGTGACACAGATCTCAGCCCACCTGTGACTTGTTAGATACAGTGAAACTGCCACTCAGTGGAGACAGATGGACAGGCGCTCCACAGCTGAAACAGAACGCCGGTAGTTGGTGTCCATCAGAGAAATCCTGGTACTGATCCGAGCTAACAGCTCATCACACTGGGCACTGGTCAGCCTCAAGGAGCTGGAAGCAGCAGGAGAGTTCATCAGACACAGCTCAGGAGGAGGAGGGAGGTTAACCAGCTGTGGGAGGACAGGGGATGTTATGAAGGAGGGCAGCTCTCTCCTCTGTTTGTAGTTTGAATGTTCGTTTCAAGGACTTTGATAAACTCTGATCTGCTGTTGCTTCTTTATTCTTTATTCTTTCTGTCATGATCATGATGTCACTTCCTGTTGAAATGTCTCTTTAAATCTGAGATCAGCTAAAATCTGTTTAAACTGTGTGCTGCTCTCAGAGCGAGTCCAGGTACTTTCAGGTGGAAAACAAGTTTTCTCATGTTAGTCTGTGTGTGTGTGTGTGTGTGTGTGTGCAGTCTGGGTCAGCCTGGGTGACACACCCCTCTCTGTTCTCGTTGTTAACCCCCCCCCCCCCCCCCCCCCTGCTTTTTCCTGTTGAATGGTCCCATCTTGATAAAGTCGTGATGTGATGTAACCGCGCTCTGATTGGAGGAAACGTGCTGTGTTTACTGGTTTCTATGGTGACCAGGCCTGCGTGCTGCAGAGAGGAGTATACAGGTCGACAGACAAAGCAGCCTCTGTTGGCCTGTTTATATATGTGTGTGTGTGTGTGTGTGTGTGTGTGTGTGCTTCGTCCTTGTGAGAACCTGTCGTTGTATAAACCCCTTTGGGAGAGAAGCCACAGAAGGTCCTGGACAACCTGGAAAATTAAAGTTGTGTAATGCAAAATCTGCGGAAAGGTCCTGTAAAATAATCGTCCTACAAGAAGCTCTCGTCCTTTGTGGGTTTCTATTTTATTTAGCACATTCTGGCAACTTAACAAAGTCCTCTAGATGTTTGTTTGCTGCTGAGCTGATGAATCAAACTGTTCTGTGTTGGGTCTTCTAAAACCACTGGCTCGACTCAATCTGTGTTTTCTGCTTTGCTGTGTGAATTTCTTTTTACCCTTGGATGTAACTGGCCAACAAATCTTCTAAAGGGCTTCTAAACAGACCTCATCACATGCTGACAGAAGAAAAAAGGGTCTTTAAATAATACATAAAAAAGGACCTTAAAATGACAGCAGAGGTTCCAGAGAACAGATTCTTAGACTTCCTTAAACATGAATATCAGGGCACCTTAAAGAGACAATAAAGGGTGCTCTGAAAACAACGCTAAGGGCTACTTTAAAACTGACAGCAAAGGTAACCTGCAACAGACTCTTAGGCTTCTTCAGAACATACAAAACAGATATCAAGGGTACCTTGAAACATTCGCTGAGAATACCCTGAACAGGTGCCATGAAAAAGATGCTGAAGGATACCTGAAACAGTAGCTTTAGCAAACCTTTAAACTGATGCTAAGTGATACCTTATACAGAAGCTAAAGGATACATTAAAACCAACCTGATACATGTAAGGTGACGCAAAGGATATACGTCCAGGGTACTTTAAAACAAATGCTCCAGGGTACCTGAAACAGACGCCAAGGATACCTAGTAGGAGCCGCTAAAGGGTACCTAAAACAGATGCTAAAGGGTACTCTTGAACAGATGCAGGTACTTCAAGCAAATGCTCCAGGGTACCTAAAAAGTCTCCTTAAACAGGTGCTAAGCATTACCCTTTGATGCTGAAAGGTAACTTAAAACAGATGCATAGGGTAGCTTGGAATCCCCAGGGTACCTACAACTAAAGCTAAAGGGTACCCTTGAATAGATACTACTTACTTGAAACAGATGCATAGGCTAGGCTGAAACAGACGGCAAGAGCATTTTAAACAGATGCTCCAGGGTACCTAAAACCGACGCTGCAGGGTTACTTAAAACCGACACTAAGGACACCTTGAAAGAGCCACTAAAGGGAATCCTTTAGGGAATAGATCCTCAAGGGTTACATAACACAAACGCATAGGCAAACTTAAAACTGATGTCATAAATACTAATCATGAAACTGATTCTACAGGGGACCTAAAACCGATAATCAAGCAGACGCTGAGGATGCCTTGAAGGAGCCATTAAAGCCTCCTAAAACAAACTCTTAAGTTTCTTGAGAAGCCAACGTGTATCTGAAACACACTGAAGGAAGTTTAAAAACACTAAACAGACTCCACCTTGTAGGTCCATATGAGTGACCTTTGACCTCTCCTCTAGTGTAACTGTCACCCTCATTTCCCCACTTATACCAGGTTATTGAACTCTTCTCCATAGCTGAGTGCATGTGTGTCTCAGGTGTTGTGGGGGTGGTGTGGGTGTGAAGGGAAACTCGACTCCGGCCAAACCTCCACTGGGAATGTCTGAGAGCCGGGGAGAGTCCACCACCTGTCCACACACACACACACAGACACACACACGGACACACACACGGACACACACACACACACACACACACACACACACACACACACACACTCAGCTCCACTAAATGCTTCTCATGCTCCTGAAGCTACACACTCTGGATGGCAGGGTTACGCCTCCTGTTCATGGTTAGGTTTTATGTTTTTTCGTGTATTTTTATCCTGTAAAGAAACATTTTTCCTCAGAGTTTAAAGAACAAAGAAAGAAACTTGTCTGTTTTGCACTGATGTTGCTACATTCACGCCTACGTCCACACTGCTCCGGTGTCTTTAACACTTAATCGTAGACTTAGATTTTGAAACTCCTGGAATGTAATTTGGTGTACGTGCAGGAAAAGATGCAGACGCCCAAATTCACTCCCTGATTGGCTCTTGTCCTTCACCATGCCGTCTTCTCTGACTCCTAAGATATTCATGAGGAACTTTGCTTGACCCTTTGTCATCGATCCACACTAACATCTACTTTTTAACATTGCTACAAGTTCAGACAATCTGCTTCCTGTTTACACTGGTGCGCACATGCTCAGTGAATGTGAAAGGTCATATGAGTGTTCAGGTGTGTTTGAGGTTGGACAGGGATTATTCTAGTGGTGTTATGAAACCGGTTTGGACTGAAGCCCTAACACACGGCTCTTTTGCTTAGTGGGAAAGGTTACAATCGGCATTCAGACCCGGGTCACATGACTCTGCTGTAGACCCGGGTAATGATCGCCTCGGCTCCGATCAGCATTGCTGGGAACACAAGACCCGTGTTGACAAGCTAATCTCCGCCTAACCCTCCTCTCGGCACGATGCTATGCTCCGTCGGTAACTTCTGCGACTCCTCGTCATCTCAGCTACAAACTCCGTCCGCCTCCGTCTGAGCAGCGCTTCCAAATTTGTCGCGCCCGGTTTGATAAACAGACTGAGTGAGTAACAGATACAATAAAGACCTAACCACCGTAACATCTTCACTGGTTACTAACCCCGTCTCCGGCGCGTTTGTGACGTCAGATGGTGACGCAGCAGAAAAGAGACCGACAGGAGGATACTTCACTGGCAATGGGAAAAGAGACAATCGGCATCTGACGGCGGGTCTTCCCGGGTCTGAAAAACCTGCGTCAACGTGCTAATTTAGTTGGGAAAGAGGTCTGAGATGTTTATGCTTTAAAACACTGCTTGAAAATGAAAAGCTTCTGTCTTCTCTGAGTCTTTGTTTTGACGTAGCCAGTGACATAAATGTCATTACTTTAATTCTATCATCAAGCTACATGATATCTGTGTTACAAAAATATTGTGTTGGATCCAAACTAACTATTTAAAACACCAAAAGTCGCACAGTAACACAAACAAACTGACAGATCCAGGCAGTGTAGAGCAGCAGCTCCTGTGTCCTGTGAGTAAAATCAGTGTTTTTCTGAATGGAGTCTGGTGTGTGTGCAGAGAGCGATGTAACGTCTGTGTGTGGTTAAAACAATCATCTTCCTCTGTAACAAAAAGGTCTATCTCTGTAGGGATCCTTTCTGTCATGTTGTCACACACTTAGAAGAACAATCTGAGCCTGTCAGTGGAAACAACAAGAACTCACTATGACTCACTTATAACCTAAAATGTGTTTAAAAAAAGAGTCCAGGCTTAAGAATGGTTCTCCCCCTTTCAAGTGTGGTTATTTTCCAAATGCATCAAATTCAAAAGGTTGCGACGAGAGTTTAAGTATTTAATGATAGATGAAAATCAGACTTCACGCACTGAAGCGACTCAATCTGAAGTTGTATCAGGCACCTTCTATTTAAAAACTAATGAAACTTTAAATGGCTGATTTCCAGAGGAGGTTCTGTATTGGATGGTTGCTTTATAGATTTTTCTTTAAGTGGACAAATACCGATAGATTTCGCCTCATTTTCGTGTCCTCAGACTGCCGGGTGTGTGAGTGTGTACTTTTTAGCAGCTGAAGTCTCTGTGGAGCTTTGCGTGTTGCACTGCAGCAGGACCTTGCTTCAGGAAGGTACGAGTTGTTATGTAAGACGAGCGGCCCGCGGCCTGCCTCCCCTTCTGTCTCTGATCTGGGAGCAGCCGTCCGCCCCGTCTTTGTTCAGCTCTGCTCATCTGTCGGCCTCGCAGGCGTCCACGTGTCCCGTCAGCCACCGCAGACCTCAGATCTGCTAATTGGTCGAGCTCGTGTCGCCCCGCGCCGCTCTGACACGGAACAGAAAACCGTCCAATTAGTCTTCTTTTCTTCCTGCTCCTGGCCGCTGCTCGTTCTCAGCAGCTCTGAGCAGCAGCAGGTGCGACTCCCTCAGATCTCTCAGGGGTTTCTGGGCCCGGCTTTGACGTGGATGATTTAGTATGCAGCCAGAAATAGGTTGCTGAAAATGTTGCTCCTCAGCTGCTTTCTGCACAAACACTCGGCCCTCCTTCAGCTCTGCTCCACTTGCTTCACGTGGCTGCAATTCATCAACAATCCTGCTCATTATTCTTCAGCCTCTTCTGTCTGAATGAAGCTGCTGCATGCAAGAGGGTGTCCACAGGCCATTTCCTTCTTACTGTTCTGCTTTCAGTTGTTTTTACTTATGACTTATTTGGAATTAAGTAATGATTCAACTGATGTTTAAAATTTAACTTCACATCATTGACTATATATAAAGATGGCCGACTCGTCTCCTCCTCCTCTCGCTGTACAAAAGTGAAACAAACCTCCCCGGAGCGGGCGCTGCCATCCTGCTCATCTGTATCCAGAGTGTGTGCAGCAGAGATCGGCTGGTGGAGCCGCAGTGTTGACGTCCCGCCCCTTCCTCTCCCCGACACACACCTTTGCCTTGTGTCCTTGGCGTGTTGGAGCCCTCAGGTGTCCTTGGCGTGTTAGAGCCCTCAGGTGTCCTCGCCGTGTTGGAGCCCTCAGGTGTCGGAGCCGTGTCGGAGCCCTCAGGTGTCCTCGGCGTGTCGGAGCCCTCAGGTGTCCTTGGCGTGTTGGAGCCCTCAGGTGTCCTCGGCGTGTCGGAGCCCTCAGGTGTCCTTGGCGTGTCGGAGCCCTCAGGTGTCCTTGGCGTGTCGGAGCCCTCAGGTGGGCTCAGTCTGCAGCAGAACAGCTTCTTGTGTCGGTCTGAAGCAGATATTCACGCTGATGGAAAGTTCAATGACTGTAGTGTTAGTGTTAGTTACGTCTCCTCTCGCCGTTCCTCCTCTACTCTGCTACTTGGGAACAGAACGCTGCAGGAGCCCCATTTGTCCACAGAGCTGTCAATCATGAGGCCACACCCCCATGACGTTCACATTGATTAGAGGGGTTGTGGTGATGTCAGCTCTGGTCTGCAGGGTTCAGGTTGTTCCACAGACTTGAGTCTGAAAGGACTTCTTACCCGCGTTGAGGTAACTTAAAGGTAAATTCTTTGACCAGCTTTTTCATTGAGTCTGAAGTGCTGGAAACTTTAACGTCGACATTTCCAAGAAATCTGAGCGACTCATTTGCAGAAGTTTTTCTGTCATGTTTGTGCTGATTATTTTATTCTCACTGAGATGTGACGCAGTTTCAGCAACAGCAGTTTAAAATGTGGAAGTGATGTTTGAAGCTTCCCTGTTCTCTGTAACCAGAGCAACCAGAAAGTAAAACGTAGTGTCTGACTGAAGTGTCTATGACGTTGTAATTGAATGTATTAATCAGAGTATGCAGATAAACTGAAGGAGAAGTTTATCACAAGGTCTTAAGATTAAAATAGTATATATATTTATTTATATATATAATAGTATATATTTTTAAAAAGTCGTCAGTTTTGGCTGTTAAAGGGTTAAATGATCAAACTTTTGGACACACTTTCCCCGTCACTTGTATGAGAAAATGTGTCCAAACTTTTGACTGGTAGTGTAGTTTATGAGTTTTTATGGTTTTATTTAAATAAAGTCATGAATGCAGAAGCCTGAAAGTGTCTCTACACAGGAGGGGTTAAAACGGCAGATTTCAAATGGGAGTTCTGCATTGAGGTTTTCTTTTTGATAAATACAAACAATAAGTATGAGGAGGTTTAATTGTATAGTCATATTTTATTCAACCAGAACATACTACACATGGTTTGTTTTCATAAAAAGTTCAAAGTCTAATTTGGAGGACAGTGAAGACACCTTTTAACTGGATCAGTGTGGTAACCACTCAACTTAAACTGCCCCTTGAAACGGCAGATTTTAAATGGAGGTTCTGCATTAGGGTTTTTGTACCAACACATCCCTCTTTCTCTCCATCCTCCTCTTCAGATGTGTGTTCACCATGAGTGTGGTGCTGCTCGAGGTTAAAGGAAGTGTTTCTGTCTCATGGAGGATTCATGTTGCTATAGATAACAAAGAGTACGCTCTGAAAATCATGATCATCCAGGACTTCCCATACAGGCGTCCTCTTGGCAGCCGAGCAGAGCATCAGCAAATGCTAGATTACTTTACAATCAATTATCCATCATAATCAATTAGAGTCATTGTGTGTGTGTGGAGTGTTTACCCAGCCAGACAAACGCTGAATTATCCCAGCACAGTCAGGCACAGTGAAAGCACCGTCTGTTTACCCGCCTCAGCCGACGAGATGCTGTGCACAAACAGACGATGCTTTTGTTTAACACATAACACTGATTTAGTGTCTGACACACACACACACACACACACACACACACACACACACACACACACACACACACACACACACACACACACAGCTTGTCACAGTCTGGAAAAGTCTGGAATTGTTTGAGTTATTTTATTTCCCTGCACACGGAGGGTTCATTTGTTGGTTCATCAGTTTAATTTGTGGCGTGTGTCAAATTTATTTAACTAAATTAGCTTAAATTTACTAGTTTTACTGTTACTGTTTCCACTGGAAAACTTCCATCACTGTTATACCAAAAGATGACTCTTACTGCCTAGCCTTCTTTTCGGTGGCCCTAAAGGTCAAAAGAACATTTCACAAAACATTTAAATACCAGAAAACTTGACATTAAGAATTATCATGACCTGGATGACTGAGAACCTTCAGACATTTAACCCGTGAAAGACTGCTTCCCCTCTTGCATTGCATGAGGGGCAGCGACCTTTACCCTGTAGGAATGGGCAAAGATGCATGGGGCGGTCCTAGTTGGTCACAGCACAAATGTTGAGCTGCCCAGGAAGTGGAGACACTTCTTGTTGAGAGGCCTTTAACATAGAGGGGCAAAGGCAGACCTGTATGCCTGCTTAATTACCTCAACAAACCCGGAAAGTCCCTGCTTGGACAGGGCATGGCCCCATCTATTGCCCTCATAGCAGACAAACTATCAGAGCGCCGAAAGCCAGACGTCACTTGTATTGCCTCGAGGCCCTTACCAGGCAGAGCAGTTCTGCTGAATTAGCCTCATCCTGCAGGCATGACGGGTCATATGCTGGCAGCTCGATGACCTGATTAGAGTGGGCAGGAGCCAACATTTTTGGAAAGAATGATGGGTTGACCAAAGTGCCACCCATGTGCCCTCTGAGCTCCGTCGCATGCACGCTCACTCACGCGTTTAGACACCATTGCAAAAAGGATCGCAACCATTGCTGAAGAACACCGGATACTCACACACTCTTAAGAGATTGTGATTAGTTAGTAATCCAAACCATTTTGGACTCTATGAGAGATGGATATACGAGGGGTGGGGGGCACAAAGTGGTGCCTGAAAGTTCTCCTGTGCCAATAATTCTCTTTTGCAGTCTTTATTGAACAAGAAGCTTCTTCTTTGAGGGTCTATGATGCAGTGATTTCATCCAGGTACCATGGAGATAAATAGATAGATAAATAGACTATACAGTCCCATACTGACCTGGTTTCTTAAAGGGAGCCCAGCGACAAAACCCCCCTCAGACTGTCAGGGTTCCCTCATGGGACCTGGCTCTGGTGCTGGAAGCTCTTCAGCTCCCCCCTTTGAGCTCAGAGGGAGGAGCTGAAGAGCTTCCAGTACCCTCAAAGAAGAAGCTTCTTGTTCAATAAAGACTGCAAAAAAAAAACAAGAATTATTGGCGCAGGAGAACTTTCAGGCACCACTTTGTGCCCCCCACACCACTCCATATATCTATCTCTCATAGAGCGCCCTGGTAGATGGTGCAATTGAGTCCAAAATGGTTTGGATTACCAACTAATCGCAATCCCTTAAGAGTGTGTGACTGTGTTCCATCAAGGGGCCATATCTATGCTTCAGCGTTCTGGGCTCGGATGCCAGATGAGGCCCTCCAGTTGGCTCTTGGATAGGCACAATGGAACTCAGCCATCCAGCAGCCTGTGCATCCCTGGGAACCAGGGCCTTCTTGGCCACTTTGGGGCATCCACCAGGAGTCTATGGTTGTCTTCCTGGACTCTGTATATTATCACTGTTTTCAGCAAAAACAGTGGGAAGGCATACAAGAGGCGACCTGGCCATGGGTGTGCCAGGGTGTCCTGTTCTAATGCACTCGTTGTCTCCATCAGGGAGAACCATAGAGGGCAGCGTGTTGAGGACCTCTGCTGTGCTGTTTTTTGCACCATAGTTCTTCTACCACCTCTGGATGGGGTCTCCACCCACCCAAGGCTGGTTGCTGGCATGAGATGAATTGTCGGCATCCCGTTCTGTGTCCTGGTCAGGTACATCGCCCTGAGGCTGAAAATGCAAGGGAAAGCATACAGGCACCTGCTGTGCAACCTGCAGCGACAGATATGATCTGGTGCCCCTTGGTGATCGATGACAGTCGTCTAAATACGGTAGGATTTGCACACCGTTGGCTTGCACTGGGGCCAGTGCTGCCCGCATGCACCTTGTAAAGACCCATCGGCCAAGGGAAAGACCAAACGGAACAACCTTGAACTGACAGGCCTTGCCCTTGAATGCAAAGTGCAGGTACCAGGACTCCAGGAGGGCAGCTGCTGTTTCATGAACCTCAAGCTTACCTTACATGCTTTAGAGTGCAAAAGAGATAAAAAGGAAAGTAAGGAGCTGTTCACCGCTATGAAGCTGGCATGCTTGAAGGGTGCACGCTCTGCACCCACGAGCAGAGCCATTTACCAGGTAGCAGCTGCTTCCATGGAACCAGGGGGCTCCCGTTGCATCATCATATGGACGGGCTTTTTAAATGTGATTGTTTTCTGAAATTATTATTGTGTGAAATGTTGAGATTGTAATTCTTGTTTTGTTGTGAAATGTGGTGTTTGGTGATATGTTGTTGAGCTCTGTGAAATGTTTTTTGACCTTCAGGGCCACCATACTTGAGCCTGCTGAAAATGACACTGTGTTTATTCCTTCTCAAATGTTGAAGTTTCACATCACACGGGTTGGGTGTCCCACTGCTCTCTGCTGCTGCCATTGAGGCTATCCCTGTCACTTCCTGTCTAACGCACATTGACATGACCTCTGACCTCTGCTGAGTCTGCTCTGCTGAGTGCGACAGAGTGTCAGCAGAGATCAGACGGCCCTGCTGATTCCTCCAGACATCACTTTCATTTTTAATCGACCTCCTCCTCCTGCCTCCCCCTCCTCTTCTCTGCTGGAGAGTTGAGCAGCAGGTAAACACAGCTGATCAGGTGGAAGTTTAGTGCCATGGCGCCCTCTGCAGGTTCAGCCCGAGCTCTGCAGGTTGCTCTTCCTGCCTCGCTCCCTGGTGACTGTTAGAGGACAGTCAGTTGACTCTGACTCGGATGGAATCCTGCTAGACAGGAAGCAGAAAATGTTCAGGATTTTTTAAGCTGATTTAAACATAATGCGTCTTTAATCCGTCTCAGCCTGATTTGTTGTGTTTGAGGACCGTTTTGAACCTCAACCTGATAAGCTGTAGTGAAGTGGCACCTACCCCTGGCCTCACTCACCTGTGACAAACCAGGACAAAGGTTGTTATTCTGCCCCACATAGAGGAGACGCACTCAATGAGGGACAGATGACAAGATTCACCTTCAGAGCGAAATCAGACAGCTTCAGGATGGTGATACTCTGAATATTTGGAATACTGGGATACTGGGAATAACGCCACTTCAACTTGCTACTGAATCCACAAACAGAATAAGAGTTTAAGCAAAGAATCAAAGTGAAAGTCACTTTCAGGAACGGGGAGGGACTTCTGGTTTCTCTCTCAAGCTTCACTCAGAGACTAAATGGCGTCGAGGTTTGAGGAGGATCTGTGCTGTCTGGTCTGCCATGACATCTTTAAAGATCCGGTCATGCTGTCCTGCAGCCACAGCTTCTGTAAAGACTGTCTGCAGAGCTGGTGGAGGAACAAGGAAGACCAGTTGTGTCCGGTTTGTAAGAGAAGAAATTCAAATGAACTCATTCCTCCTAACTTTGCTTTAAGGAACCTGTGTGAGAGTTT
Organism: Semicossyphus pulcher; assembly: GCF_022749685.1. NCBI lineage: Eukaryota > Metazoa > Chordata > Actinopteri > Labriformes > Labridae > Semicossyphus > Semicossyphus pulcher. Next base: position 30,712,970 of record NW_027211748.1, on the reverse strand, counting down.
CCAGCAGGAGAGAGATCAGAGAGCTTCAGAGGCTCTCTGCAGTCTGCACTCTGAGAGACTCAAACTCTTCTGTCTGGACCATCAGCAGCCGGTGTGTCTCGTCTGCAGAGATTCAGAAAAACACACCAACCACAGATTCAGACCCATCGATGAAGCTGCTCGAGAACACAAGAAGAAACTTCAGGAAACTCTGGAGCCCTTAAAGGAGAAGTTAAAGGTTTTTAAACAAGATAAAGTGAAGTTTGATCAAACATCAGAACACATTCAGGTCCAGGCCCGACACACAGAGAAGCAGATTAAGGAGCAGTTTAAGAAGCTTCACCAGTTTCTAGAGGAGGAAGAGGAGGCCAGGATGTCTGCACTGAGGGAGGAAGAGGAGCAGAAGAGTCAGAGGATGAAGGAGAAGATGGAGGCTCTGAGCAGAGAGATAGCAGCTCTTTCAGACACAGTCAGAGCCACAGAGGAGGAGCTGAGAGCTGCAGACGTCTCATTCCTGCACAACTACAAGGCTGCAGTGGAAAGAGTCCAGCAGCGCCCCCTGCTGGAGGATCCACAGCTGCCCTCAGGAGCTCTGATAGATGTGGCCAAACACCTGGGCAACCTGAGCTTCAACATCTGGGACAAGATGAAGGACGTGGTCTCCTACACTCCTGTGATTCTGGACCCAAACACTGCTCATCCATACCTCATCCTGTCTGAAGATCTGACCTGTGTGAGAGGAGGAGAGAGACAGCAGCTTCCTGATAATCCAGAGAGGTTTGATGAGTATAACTGCTCTGCCCTGGGCTCTGAGGGCTTTAACTCAGGGACTCACAGCTGGGAGGTCGAGGTAGGAGACGGTGAAAACTGGGAACTGGGTGTGTTAGCAGAGTCTGTTCAGAGGAAGGGAGACGTACAGTCTGGATTTTGGACGTTATGTTTCTGTAATGGTGAATACAGAGCAGTCTCCACATCAGCTCCATCTACAGTCCTCCCAGTGAAGAAGCAGCTCCAGAGGATCAGAGTGAATCTGGACTTTAACAGAGGAGAGCTGTCGTACTCAGATCCTGATACTAACACACACATACACACCTTTAAACACACCTTCACTGAGAGGATGTTTCCATACATTGACACTGAGGATGACCTCCCACTGAAGATTTTACCAGCGAGGCTCTCTGTGACTGTGGAACAACACTAATACATGATGATGAGGATGTTCTGAATCTTTACACTGATCATCCATAGCATTCTGACCACTGACAGGTGGAGTGAATAACACTGATCATCTCGTTCGAATGGCCCCTGTCATGGCCCCATTTTGTCCTCTAAGTCGATGTGTTGGAAGCAGGAAAAATGGGCGAGTGTAAGGACCAGAGCGACTTTGACAAGGACCATATTGTGATGAGTATGACCGGGTCAGGGCATCTCCAAACCTGCAGCTCTTGTGGGGTGTTCCCGTCTGCAGCGGTCAGTTCTCACCAAAAGTGGTCCAAGGAAGGAAAACCAGTGAACCAGTGACAGGGTCACGGTCGGCTCAGTGATGCGCGTGGTGAGCGAAGGCTGGCCCGTGTGATCCGATCCAACAGAAGAGCTACTGAAGCTCAGACTGCTGAAAAAGTTCAAGCTTGTTGCCTCAACAGGTCAGGGCTGTTTTGGCAGCAGAAGAAGGTCCTACACAATATTAGGCAGGTGGTCGTAATGTTATGGCTGCTCTGTGTATAGTAGAAAAATAATTAATAAGGAAACGTGGGGAAAATAATCCTTGTGATCTCTTCTGTCAGTTTTTCTCAAAGTGCTCTGTAGATGATTTAAGTTAAAGAAAATAAAAGGAACTAGAACAACAGATAAATATTCAATCAACATTGATTTTACACTGTTGTGAATCTTTATGTATCTATGTTTACATTTGCATATGTGTATGTATCTATACATGGGTGAACTGTTATCTGTGGAGTGTCTGTTAACTATAGATTAACATCTTATTCATTTGATTGGTTTATATGTTTGACATAATTATAACAATAGCAGGAAGAAGAAGAGTCAGAGGGGAAGCTCTTGTGCCTGTCCTCATCAGGCAGCGTGTACACAGTGGGTTAAACCTGCAGTAAAGACATTAAACTAACGTCTTCATGTGCTTTAAAACAACAAAGAATTAAAACATGAAGAGAAATATGTCACGACTCCGTCTCTGTGTTCATTCTCCTACACTCCATCAGTGTCTGATTTGTTCTTTTGTATTCTGTGTGTATTTTTGGTTGTTTCATTTCCTCACATTAGACTTTTCCTCCTGACAGGATGAGTTCAGTGTTGAGTCGAGTTTAAACAAGTTTAAAAGAACAAGTTGAGCCATCAAAGTGTGTGATGGAGACGCAGCAGGCTCTGAGTACGTCGGGCGTTCACAGGTCAGATTAATCATTGTAGGTTTACAGCCGGATGAACTTCACACGTGTTGTAAAGATACTGCAAAGTTTCACCTGGACTTTGGAGTGAACAGTGGTGTTCATAAAACACGTCTCCAATGTCTCTGACGTTATTATTCTCTACAGCATCAGAAATATTCAGCCAGCTGTGTGCAGCCTTCAGGGAGAGTGTGACACGTGCATAAAGCTTTTACCGTCTAAAGAGGAACAAATGCAGCGCTGCCTGAGAAGATTTAACAAAAGGCTCATAACTGATCAACAACACAGGAGAGAGCCGATAACAGACAAAGTTATTATTCGGGTTTTTAGCTTCAAAGGTTCAAAGGTCAACTTCTAACCAGCCACCAAATAAAACTAATTACATATATTAGCTTCTTTCATGTACTCCTCACGTTGAACTCGATTGAAATTCTCATGCTGCGGTTTCAATAAAACGGTGTTAAGATTCTTCCTGGGGTTGCAGTAGAAATGTCAATCCAAACTCCTAACTAACACCTTTATTTTGAAAATCTCACGAACGTCCGTGTCGCTGTTTTCGTCCAAGCGCCAGGTAGATAACAGCAAGCATCTAAAATTAAGTCCCCTTATGATGTCATTTTTTCAGCATCAGAAAGCCGTTTGACTCTGTTTTTTACGAAACCATATCACACTGTCTCAAACCAAACCCCATCTAAAAATCGAGCATTTAAAAGTAGTGTTCTTGTCGTCTCTCAGACAGACCTGACAGCCTGAGCTCAGCCTCTGTACAAACCTGCCTCCTGATGTAGTTCTCTCAGCATCCTCTCAGCCTGTTTATTGTCATTAAATCTCAGTAACATCTGTTTGTTGTGGCTTCATAGCGCTGTAGTGAGACAGATCTCAGCCCACCTGTGACTTGTTAGATACAGTGAAACTGCCACTCAGCGGAGACAGATGGACAGGCGCTCCACAGCTGAAACAGAACGCTGGTAGTTGGTGTCCATCAGAGAAATCCTGTGTGTGTGTTTTCTAACACGTCCTGTCTCTGCTCTCAGATGTCAAAGGTCCTCCGGCTCACCGGTTCTCCTGCGGTCAGAGTCCGTACACCGACAGCGGCGCCTGGGAGAGGAAGTTCTGCATCCTAACCGACAGCCAGCTCATCCTGCTCAACAAGGACGAAGAGGTCAGGACACACAGACGGCAGTTCAAATACACATTTGTCTACATTTTAATAGATGATGATGGTCTCAGAGGTTTCCACAACCCTGAAGCAGACACACAGTGATAGATGGAAGGTGTATTCCTTTACTATTTCAATATTATCAGTGGTGCAGCAGTAAGTAACAGTGACCATCACTTAAGGATGCCTTTCAGTAACTTTTAACCTGGGCCATATTTTTACATATTTTGACGCAAAGGTACAAAATGTGTGTGAATGTCTCCAGTCGATGTGTTCAGCCTGCAGCAGTGAAACAGGCTGTAATGGCTGCAACATAATCCTTGATGGGTCAAAGGTCGTCCACTAAAAGTTCTTGTTGTTTCCACTGACAGGCTCAGATTGTTATTCTAAGTGTGTGACAACATGACAGAAAGGATCCCTGCAGAGATAGACCTTTTTGTTACAGAGGAAGATGATTGTTTTAACCACACACAGACGTTACATCGCTCTCTGCACACACACCAGACTCCATTCAGAAAAACACTGATTTAAGCTCACAGGACACAGGAGCTGCTGGTCTGCCGCTGACTGGATGTGTTACTTTGTTTGTGTTGTTGTGTGACTTTGATGTTTTAAACGGTTAGTGTGAATCAAACACAATGTTTTTGTAACACACAAAAACACCAAAATGTAATAAGCGTGCTCAGCAACTCCTGTGTCCTGCAAAGTTGAATTCATGTTTTTTTCAATGGAGTCTGGTAGTTTTGAAAAGGAGGTTTATGCATGTGTAACTCTCTTGGATGCTTGTATTGTAAGAAGATTGTCAAACATACACATTTAGTTTGAATTTGACAGTTTAAAGAGAGTGAGCACTGAATATAAGCAGTCAGTCCTTCAGAGAGCTGTGACACACAGTAACCCCCCCTCCCCCCTCCTCCCCCCTCAGGCTGCAGGTGAGGCTCAGGACAGTCCCACAGACTCAGCCAAGGCTCGAAGTCTCCGCAGGACCGTCAGCGTCCCCTCAGAGGGACAGTTCCCAGACTTCCCAGCAGAGGGCGCCGCCATGCTAGGTAAGGACCAGAGAAGGTGGGGAGCGTGGTTGCCATGACATCAAACAGTTGTTGGTGCTGTGAGCTGCTTCATCCTGAAACCAGGAAGTTACGATTAGAGCACAGCAGAGCTCTCGAACGTTTTATTGTTTTTGTGTGTGTGTGTGTGTGTGTGTGTGTGTGTGTGTCTGTGTCTGTGTCTGTGTCTGTGTCTGTGTCTGTGTCTGTGTGTGTGTGTGTGTGTGTGTGTGTGTGTGTGTGTGTGTCTGTGTGTGTGTGTGTGTGTGTGTGTCTGTGTGTCTGTGTGTGTGTCTGTGTGTGTGTGTTTCTGTGTGTGTGTGTGTGTGTGTGTGTGTGTGTCTGTGTGTGTGTGTGTGTGTGTGTGTGTGTCTAAACCAAGTCATGTACAGTTACCTACTGGATTTAGTTTGATTGCACTGTACAGTTTTCCTGGAGGCTCTTGAATTGTTATAAACCAGAAACTAATTTTAAAATACTCTAAAATTCTCAAAGCTCAGTACAATGTGTTTCTCCAGTACCCCACAGAGATGAGAATGCTATGGCTTTTTGTCCAGAGTTTCAGGGTTTGTTTATATAATGACTCAAAAGCCTTAAAGGAGCAGTCCTCCCCTGGAAGAAGCCGCTGTCAGTCACAGCTGGTGTTCTCTGTAATCAATAGAAGCAATAATATTTGAAATTGCCGCCATAGCTGTGGAGAAAGTTGTACAAACAGCTTGTGGTTTCGCCCATTCTAAATTCCTACAACACCCAGCATGCATTGCCCAGTGAGAGACACTGGAGTGAAAAACTACAGTTTCACTGCAGGCAACGGCTCAGAGCGGAACAGAGTCTGAATTACGTCGAGAACATACCGGTGCATCGTCTGAAACATCTTCAGCTCTGCAGCCGACATTTCAAACCTGACGATTCTGAGCGAGACATGACATCTGAGGCGGACGTCCTAGACTGAGGAAATGTAGTTTAGCGAGCTCCCTGGCCTCCGCCAGGTGACGAGTTTTACGTGGTCTGGAGGTTGTTCAGGGCCGTCGGATAGCGTCTTTTTTTTTTTACCATAAGGGCATTAGCTCCCCATAATAGCATGATAGGACTGAGGTTGAAAATTGGCAAACTGGTCCTTTAATTGCTAGTTTGGCTCAAAAAACATTGGATCCTACATTTCCCATAACGCACCTGGACAGTGTCTTAAAACTCTATCTCTTAGATGTGTAGTTTCCAAAGAGCTTGAACGTGTCAGTGAGGTATAAACGTGAACTGTCCTGAGGTGAGGTGAAGTTCGTGCTCTCCTGTCGGAGTGTGTGGATCATCATCCAGAACGAGTCGCTGTTTCAGAGTCAGGTGAATGTTTTTGTCATAATGATGCCTTCGGGTGCAGCGTGTAATTTTCCTGTTCTGTGTGGGAACGTCGCTGTGACCGGGGAATGTCTGGAGGACAAAGCATCCAGTGTCCATCGGTCGGTCTGAAGGAGCTCCTCTGACCCCGCTGCCCCCTGTGGGACGCCTGGGCTGAGGGGATTCCCACCCAGAGCTGCAGGGGCCCAGAGCTGGTTTATAGAGGAGGACAGGGTCTGCATGAGAGCCTCAGGAAACAACAACCAGAACATCTTTGAATACTTGGATTCACAGTCTCGGTGATCAGTTTATTGATCAGTTATCAGACGGACTGAATGTTTGTCATGCTCGTTCATCCACAGAGAAACTCATTCATTCACTGACCTCCTTAATCCCCCCTCGCCCCTCCTCACCCACCACCCACCAGCCGAGGGGGGAGGAGGTTATTGATATGTTAATATACCCAGTCTGCCCACACAAACAGCCCTCTAACAACCGGTTCAGACTGAGTGTGTACTGGGATGTAACCCTGGTTGTACTGGATGATTTATGTTGGGTTTTAACTACATTTATCCTTCCTCTTTATTCTTTCCTCGGTGTGACATTAGCTTTATTCTGGGTTTGTTGGCGGCTTTTTTCTATCTAACAGTAGATACTAGTCACAATGTATCTGTGGTTTAATTCCATCTTTATACCATTTTAATACTGGTTTCTTACTGGTTTAAATGTTATACTTCAGAGTGTTTTCATGTTGCATTTGTAAAGGTTTGATACTGGTTATACTGGGTTTGATACAACATTCATACTGGGTTGAAACTGGATTTCTCACTGGTTTAATATTGGATTTAATCTGTGTTACTGTGTAACAGTGTTTATACTGGATTGATTCTTGGTTGTTACTGATGTTGATGCTGGATGGACGACTGGTTAATACTAGGTGTGTATTGGACTTGATACTGGGTTTGATATGAGATTTTAACTGGGTTTGGTGCTGGATTTTTAATGAAAGGACTGTTGGGTAATACTGAAATTGATAATGGATGTTCTTCTGGTGTAATGTTAGATTTGTACTGGGTTTGGAACTGGATTATACTGGATTCATTGTAGGATGATACTTAAAATACAAATGTACCACTGGTTTAATACGACCTATGTGTCAGATTTGATGTTGGGTGTGTTCTGGGTTGACATTGGGTTTTTACTGGGTTTATTGTGGGATTTATGCTGGATTGATTGCCGGTTGATACTGAAACTGATAATGGTATGGATACTGGCTTTGACCTGGGTATGACACAGAGTTCACGCTGTGGTTCTGTGTCTGCTGAGGTTTAGACAGAGTGGGAAGTAAAATAATGAAACAGGTAGAGGTTATTTTATTACCCACTTCTTCTTCTGTTTCTTCCTCTTGTTGTTGTTCTGCTTTCACATGTGTTTTACTGTGGAGGACGAGCAGCAGTGACAGTGGCTGAGATGTAATTTCAGTCCACGGTTGTCTGTACAGTCTAATTACAGTGTTGACAGACGGCTCATTAACCGTCTCAGCTCGGAGACGCCTGCCGCTCTTCTCGTCCTCCTCCTCTTCTTCTTCTGCTCTCCTCTCGGCGTGTCAGACTTTTACTGAATCTGGAGGTCATGATGTCACCAGATGAGGTCACTGATTACAGGACATTGATCTGCGTGTGAAAGCAGCTGGAGGCCACGTGGACGTCACACCTTCACAGAGGTCGTGACCCCACAGACACACATTTTATATAAGTGGCTCATTGCAATATAACATAAATATGCTCAGCAGGAGCAGCTGGCCCGGCTCTGTCTATTTGCTGGGAATGATCCCCAGTTAATAGACCCCTCAAACAGTTTTCATCTGTGGTGTCCTCGCTCGTCCTGACTCTGGTTGAGGTGAGCTCTGACTCTGGATCTGCTGCATTCCTCAGTCTGCTCTCCACCTGTCAGCACCGCCACAGTAAAACCCACACATCCCGCAACCTTGCCTTCAAAATAAAAGTCTCCTGAAAATCTGGATTCAGTCCATAAACTTCCCATTAAATCAGTTATACATTTATAAAGCCATAAAGATGTAGCCCAAAGACACATTTGAATGTGGCTCATATAATAATACATTACATGAGCTCCAGTAGACCTCCTTAGTGAGGATTATTAGGTTTCATATTAAAACAATGACACATCTGTTAAATGCTAATATTTTACTTGTTATGACTATTTCCTTATTATATTATAATTATAAAAGAAAAAATAAAATACAACTATTTTCTCTCCACAGAGTATATTTACTAGCTCCAGGCTGATGTGGTGCAAATCAAAGACATTATGTATAATATAATGTATTAGGTATAAATTAAAACACCTGTGGTCATGTACCTTTAAAGATATATTTATATGTATACATTTAATTAAGATGTTTTTTAAATGTTGATATGAATTTTTTACTTTACTTATAATTTGCTGTTAACTTTTAGCTACATGAAAGGCAGTAAACAAAGAAAATCAATTGTCTTTACAGATATTTAATATTTTAAACAGTGTCGTCTAAGCTGCCGCATGAACTAAGATCAGTATTTATGATATTAAAAGCTGTCTGCGGCCTGATTCACTTTTCAGCGCAGTATTTCTTCAGCAGGACATTTATTTTGAAGGTCCAAACCGGAAGTGTGTGTGTTAACCTGTTGTGTTCTGACAGACTGAAACTGTTCTCAGGCTAAATGAGAGTAAACTCACAGAGGACATGAGTTAACCCGCTCCGATGGACGTTCTGGGTGAGTCTGACTCAATTTAAACCTTTTAATTAATAAATTAGACACTTCCGGTGTTGATACTTGCAGCCCGATGTCCCGCGCGCTCTCTGCGGTCAGTTTCTTTAAAAAGCAGGTTGCGAAACACGCGTGAAGTAGTGTGGAGTCTCTATAGTCTCCGCCTGCTGCAACCTGCAGCTTCAGCCTCAGCCTGGAGACTAAACTGAGTTTATCAAGTTTGATTTTTACACCGAAATTACCGCAAATCTGATCCGCGTTCACGCGAGCTACACCGGAAACACCCTGCAAGATCGAGGCGATCAGTTATCGATTAGGAGGATCAGAAGCTCGGATTTAAAGATTGGGAGTGATACCAGACTGTAAAAGTACTGTTAGAAAAGTTCTGCTTTGAAAACGTCATTAAAAGTACGTAAGCGGACAAAAAGAATATTCTACTATGATTTATTCATCATTATCATTTTACACTATTCTGTGAAGAAATGCTACTGATGAGTATTGATTGATTTTCTGGTTTTTATAAGAACAGTGTCAGCACAGTTTGTGGTTTATGTTCTCAGCTTGTATAATTATAAAGTCAAACTTGAAAAAATGCACTCGGTGTTTGTAACGTTTGAGGAAACGTTTTATTGACCTGTTGAATTAAAAAGAACGATTTCAGTGTTTAACTGGGGCTTTTTGTACACATTAAATATTTTATATTTGTTCTGTTTGTTTGAAGAGTGACAGACGTAAAACAAACCCAGAGAATGGACACCATGAACTTTCTTTTCTTCTCTAATTCACTTTGTTTTGACAGAAAAATACTCAAGAATGAATGAATCTAGGAATAAATCACACTTCTCTCTCAGTGGACAGCCCAGCTTGTGTCCACCAAAGAAAAGAAACTGATTTTTAACATGAAACTTTTTCAGTATCTACTCATTAAATCACCAGCTTTGTTTTTAAGACGTGGAAACCTCTGTGGATAATTCGGCTCCCAATCAAAACCTCCTAAACAATACACACTGAAGGAAACCTTCAAAACAAACCAAGCTCCGATAAACAAGCTAAGCTGTTAGCCTCGCCCCCCCCTAACCTGCTCTGTCTGCCGAGTAGGAACGCTGATTTTACGCTCACCCCGTCTCCACTTACCTGTATACCTGTATTTCATCTGGTGCCCTGACTGCCAGGTACTTTCAAAACAAAAGCCTAAATAAATACTGAAATATTCCAAAACACATCATCCCAAAACCAGTTAACAAATATATACTGCTCTCCCTCATCGCCATCACCAGGGTTTCAGTCTGCATATAAAGATGGCCGACATGTCTCCTCCTCTCTCCAGTCTGCAGCAGAACAGCTTCTTGTGTCGGTCTGAAGCAGATATTCACACTTATGGAAAGTTCAATGACTGTAGTGTTAGTGTTAGTTACGTCTCCTCTCGCCGTTCCTCCTCTACTCTGCTACTCGGGAACAGAACGCTGCAGGAGCCCCATTTGTCCACAGAGCTGTCAATCATGAGGCCACGCCCCCTTTTATAGCATCAAATAACTAATTAAACTTGTTAGAAAAATGAACACTTGGACATAAATCAGCATGATAAGAACTAACTATAATGACAGAAACCATGTTTGAGAAAAATGTGTTTGACGTGTATTTTGATTTCATAGTTTGACTCATGTCCCATCTGTTAACATGGAGGAGGCGGCTTTATGAGCTATACTGCAGCCAGTCAGCATCCTTTGTGATCTCACCTGTGCACCTTCCTGACAGTTTAAAGCCTCCTCTCAGAGGCTGTGATGTCATGTTTGATCGGTGACCTCTGACCTTCAGGGAACCTGAAAGCGACCCACAGAGGGCGTGTGTGTGGACGAGGTTCTGCGTGCAGCGTCCACTCTGTGTCTGTGAATCATTCCAGCTCCGTGCACTCGGCTGCTCTTCATTATTAACGGATGCTGCGGCGGTTAGCCTAAATTGTGACGCTCCAGCTGTCCCCAGTTCAGCTATAATTAGATCATTGTGTCCCAAATTTACTTAAGATTACTCTCCTTGTGTCTGAGGATGCTCACTGTGTGAGGTGGATCTCTGTTTAAAGCAGCATACCGCTCTTTTCAGCCTCCTCGTGTGTGTTTCGTGACCCCTCTGAAGTTTTCAGTTTCAGTGTTTGTGCTGCAGACAGCTGATCTTCAGTCTGAGCTCCTCCTCAGGCTGCTCTCTCTGTCTGTGTCTAAATGAGGCTGTAAGTTAGATTTCTGTCTCACTCTGGAGCTTAATGAGAGCAGTGTCCTTGTCGCGACACGTTGAACTGATTCCGTCTGCAGCTGAATGACAGACTGACCCTGGATCAGATCCATGAGGGTTTAATGCAGCTTAGATAGACAGACTTGTTTTGTAAAGAACATATGAAGCTGTTTTTATATGTTCTCCCTGCTGTGGCTCCTTGTCTGATACGTACACGTGTATATAAACACAGAGAGCGGCACCTTTAGAAACAACAGCCTGTGCTGATTCTCACATGTTGTTTGGTATGGACTGAAGTGAGTCATCGTTGGATCTTCTGCTCTGGTCGGATTAATAATCCTGTTCTCTTTCTTCTCTTCATCTTTAATCTGTGTGGATCTTCAGCTCACAGTTTATTGTCTGTTGATACGAAGTGTCAGGAATTACAGCCGATATCTTAGAGACATAACGGGCTAGCACGGATATATCATGTCAGTGTGAATGTTGTCAGATGTACACTGATGTTAATGTTATTTTTACATGAACAATAATGTAGAAAAGAGTCTTCATGTTCTCCCCGTGCATGTGTGGGTTCCCTCCGGGTTCTCCGGCTTCCTCCCACAGTCCAAAGACGTGCTCGTTAGGTGACTCTAAATCACCCGTAGGTGTTAGTGTGAGCGTGAAAGGTTGTCTGTCTCTGTGTGCCAGCCCTGTGATTGACAGGTGATCAGTCCAGGTGTAGCCCTGCCTCTCACCCAGTGATAGATGGGATAGGCTCCAGCCCCCGGGACCCTGATCAGGCTAAGCAGTGTAGATAATGGATCAGTGGACAATGCATGGGAGGATTTAGAGATGGTGTCATCGTGTAGTTTGTCCAACAGAGGGCGCTCTGACGTCATAGTTTACAATCCTCTCAGCACTGTCTGCAGCTCCCGTAGCAGAGCATCGCAGCTTAGCGCTGGCTGTAATAAAATTGGTTGACATTCTTTATAAAGTGATTTAATAAATACACCAGCCTTCTCAGATCCGTTGTGTGGAGGGAAACATTCAGTCTTGAACAGTCCCCCGTCAGTCGCGCACTGTGACGTCTTTGCATGTCTCGATCTGTTAAAGCAACCGTCCCAAACTGAATCAGTTTACTGAGATATGAAGCACTGAAGAGCATCACAAGCTAACAAATCAGAAACGTAAGAAACAGACGATGTTGATTCATCAGTCGACTGATCTTTGTAACTGTAGACTGTAAGATGTTTGGCCTGTGATGCAGAAAGGATCCCTACAGAGATAGATCTTTTTGTTACAGAGGAAGATGATTGTTTTAACCACACACAGACGTTACATCGCTCTCTGCAGACACACCAGACTCCATTCAGAAAAACACTGATTTAAGCTCACAGCACACAGGAGCTGCTGCTGCCTGGAATGGTCAGCTTGTTTGTGTTGTTTGCAGTGTAACAGCAATTTGTGGTCAAAAAGGATCTTACTTGTTTCTGTCATGTTGTCACACACTTAGAAGAACAATCTGAGCCTGTCAGTGGAAACAACAAGAACTTTTAGTGGACGACCTTTGACCCATCAAGGATTATGTTGCAGCCGTTACAGCCTGTTTCACTGCTGCAGGATGAACACATCTACTGTAGACATTCAGACACTGTTTTGTTCTTTTTAGTCATTTAGACCCTAAAATATGCAGAAATCGAGCCCCCAAGATGGAATAAGTCTTTAAGTAAATCCCCTTAAATGTGCACATGGACCTCATTGCATAAAAGTTGAATCAATCAAACTGTTGGCGTTAATTTGCCGCTCCTTCTTCACATATATTCAGTGGAACCAAACAAAGAAAGGATGTTTAATGTTTAAAGTTCTGTCAGGGTTAAATCACCTTTTAAGTCACGACATAAACGAGACCTGAAACAAACATGAACAAGACACGAGTCTGAATTCAGCATCGACTGAGTAACATAACATCTGCAGAAAGATGAACTCACAGAGAGTTTATTAAGATAAAATATGATCGCTAAGGAAGACAGATAGAAAACAGAGTCATAATGAGAGTCTGAAGCGTGTCCTTCATGCACTCTGCATGGACACTGTGAGGCCTCACATGCAGCAGATATGATGAATATTAATGAGCTCACAGGAATGTGAAGTGATGAGAGAGGAGGCGGCTGAACAAAGATCAGTAAACACAACTGGTTTCATTATGAGAAGAGGAATTCTTTGAATACTTGTTGTGAAAGCTGATCTGTGATCTGTGAGTCTGAGAAGGAGGAGGAGGAGGAGGAGGAGGAGGAGGGCCGTCACAGTCTTTACTGTTGTTCAATGTTTTTATGGACAAAGGTCACGTTTTAGATAGATTTAGATAAGAGAGATGTGGAAGCCTGACTCTAGACCTCCTGCTGCTCCTCTGTCGGCCTTCAGCGGTGGTTTTCTACAAGAAGAAGAAGAAGAAGCAAAACAAGAAGTGACAGAAGAAGAAGAAGAAGAAGAAGCAGCAACAGCAGAAGTAGCAGCAGCAGAAGAAGAAGAAGAAGCAGCAGCAGCAGAAGAAGACGCAGCAGCAGCAGCAGCAGCAGCAGCAGAAGCAGCAGCAGAAGAAGAAGCAGCAGCAGAAGAAGAAGCAGCAGCAGAAGAAGAAGACGCAGCAGCAGCAGAAGAAGAAGAAGCAACAGAAGAAGAAGAAGCAGCAGCAGCAGCAGCAGCAGCAGAAGCAGCAGCAGCAGCAGAAGAAGAAGAAGCAACAGCAGAAGAAGAAGAAGCAGCAGCAGCAGCAGCAGCAGAAGAAGCAGCAGAAGAAGAAGCAACAGAAGAAGAAGAAGAAGCCGAAGAAGAAGAAGCAGCAGAAGAAGAAGACGCAGCAGCAGCAGAAGAAGAAGCAGCAGAAGAAGACGCAGCAGAAGAAGAAGACGCAGCAGCAGCAGAAGAAGAAGCAGCAGAAGAAGAAGCAGCAGCAGCAGCAGAAGAAGAAGCAGCAGAAGAAGCAACAGAAGAAGAAGACGCAGCAGCAGCAGAAGAAGAAGAAGCAACAGAAGAAGAAGACGCAGCAGCAGCAGCAGAAGAAGCAACAGAAGAAGAAGCAGCAGCAGAAGAAGAAGACGCAGCAGCAGCAGAAGAAGAAAAGCAACAGAAGAAGAAGCAGCAGCAGAAGAAGAAGACGCAGCAGCAGCAGAAGAAGAAGAAGCAACAGAAGAAGCCGAAGAAGAAGCAACAGAAGAAGAAGAAGAAGCAGCAGCAGCAGCAGCAGAAGAAGCAGCAGAAGAAGAAGCAACAGAAGAAGAAGAAGAAGCCGAAGAAGAAGAAGCAGCAGAAGAAGAAGACGCAGCAGCAGCAGAAGAAGAAGCAGCAGAAGAAGAAGACGCAGCAGCAGCAGCAGCAGCAGCAGCAGAAGAAGCAACAGAAGAAGAAGACGCAGCAGCAGCAGAAGAAGAAGAAGCAACAGAAGAAGAAGACGCAGCAGCAGCAGAAGAAGCAACAAAAGAAGAAGCAGCAGCAGAAGAAGAAGACACAGCAGCAGCAGAAGAAGAAAAGCAACAGAAGAAGAAGAAGCAACAGAAGAAGAAGCAGCAGCAGCAGCAGCAGCAGAAGAAGAAGCAACAGAAGAAGAAGCAGCAGCAGCAGCAGCAGCAGCAGCAGCAGAAGAAGAAGCAGCAGAAGAAGAAGACGCAGAAGCAGAAGAAGATTTGTTTATGTTTCCCAAAACAAGTTTACAAACAAATAAATCCAGTAAGAAAGAAATGATGAGTAAATAATCACCAGGTCACAGGGAACACAGACTGTGATAACCAGCTGGAGTGAAGCAGGTGTAACATGTTTTGACTCATGGTTTGTACTTGGACCCAGTAACAGTAGGAGTCTGGTGTGAAACAGACGTACTGACCTGACTAACGGCTTCAGGTCATGCAGATCAGTTATGAATGTAAACATCCCGCGGTGCCTTCAGGCGCTCTGGGAGTTGAACTCTCAACCCCGTCTGTCAGAGCTGCACCCGGACGCTCCGACACAAAGGCCTCATTCAGCCACAGATTACCTCTGTTGTGTGGCTGTTTCCACTGTTGTCAGGTGTGTCAGCTCATGAATGAAACTCAAACAGGCGTCTGCCGTTACACATTCCTCCCGCTGCTGACTGATGACATCACAGCCTCACTCTCAGGCTCCTGTGATGTCACGCTGTCAGGGTGCCAGAGCACTATGGAGCGTGCTCCCCAGGTGTAAAGGTGCCAGTGCAGCAATCGATCCAAGAGCACCTTTAAACAAGTCAAAGTAATTCAAATGATGAACTTCACGACTGATAAAAGAACAGGGGAATCCGTTATTGAATCAAGAGCGAAGGATTAGTAGAAAATCTGTCTCACTACAGCTCTATGAAGCCAGAACAAACAGATGTTACTGAGATTGAATGACAATAAACAGGCTGAAAGAACTACAACAGGATGCAGGCTGTGCAAAGGCTGAACTCAGGCTTCATCACGTCTGTCTGCAAGACGACAAGAACGCTACTTTAAAATGCTCCTTTTTTGAATGGAGTTTGGTTTGACCGTTTGTGATGCAACTTCAGAACATCAGGAGAATCTCAAACTGTTAGGCTCTCATAACACAGCATTCATTTCTTGTTACAAATACTTGAATGATTATCTTTTGGTCCGAACACGTTTACACATTAAAATGTGCATCATGTGCATATTTATGACAGAACTTCGCTCTTTGTAAAATCGCTGTCACAGACCTCTTAACCTGCTCGGTCGGCAGGTTGTGCTGGCAGTTCTGCTAACAACCTCGGCCGAGGTCATCCAAAAATAAAGTACCAGGTAGAAGCCAAAAGTTGGCCTGATTTAACACCCAAATAATGGTTCCAGGTAAATCAGGCAGAGCTGCAGCATGCAGTGGAAATGAGGAGTTTAGCATTAAAGCATGCATTGAGTCCAGCTTCTACAGTGTGACATCCTGGAAGATTATTTTGGAGCATGAATCAGAGAATCACGTGCACGTGAACGTCTGACAGAAAGACTCAGTAAGAAACCAATCATGAGATGTGACAGATATTCAGGGAGTCTGATGGGAGGAGGAAACCTCAAAGATGTAGGAAGGCTGATGGTTTGTTGAAAACGTTTTGTGCTTTAAACGTGTCGGAGACGGTGAGCAGAGGAGCAGGTGGGCGAGTTCTGTGTTTTCCTCTCAAGTCTTTCTGCGACCATCGATAACAAACCGTCATACGAGTCGTTTTCAGCCAAAGTCCTGCTGCTGGATGTGCAGGAACCAGATGTAGTTTTTATTAGTGTAGAAAACTTCTTCTATTGGGACATAATTTATACATTTATCATCAAACTGGTGTCTTAATTCATCGCGGCTCAGAGCAGCAGCTCTGGGTGTTTCCCTGCTCGTCTCCAGTCTGAACTGGATCCCAGTTTGTGAAGGTCACCGCCGTGTCTCTGTCAGAGAGACCGAAACATTGATTGAGCCGAGCCGTGACCGATCCTCCTCTGATCAATAACTTGTTCAGAGGAGGAGGAGGAGGAGGAGGAGGAGGAGAGAGAGGAGGAGGAGGGGCTGTGGGTTTGATTCCCCGACAGAAACAAACACCAGTCTCCTCCTCGCTGTGATGGGAGGATGTTTTGGTCTTATTTTAATATTCAGACACAAAAATGTTTTCTTAGACGACAACTTGAAACCAGAGTGAATGTGAGGATCTTTAAGTTCATCGTGAACGTTCAGCTAATATTTACACCATCATGAATATCGTGCTCTCGTCAGTCTAATTGATTTCCAGTGTGGAGTCATAAAAGTGGCATAAAAATAATAAATATGTTTAAAAAGACACAAACGAGCTCGTCCATTCTGATACTGAACTGTCTTTAACGGCTGCTTCAGTTCCACTGAGTTAGAAAGACGTGCGCTCGTTTGGTGCCACATTCGGATTTCTAGAGAGTCTAAAGATGCTGCTGGTTGGCTGGCCAACGTTACGCGCCTTAGAGACCTGCAGGACGCACACAGCGTTCGTGCGTCTGCTGCTCAACAGCGTGCTCGACAGCGTGCGCGACAGCGTGCGCGACAGCGTGCGCGACAGCTTTCAAACAGACCTGATCATTAGAATCAGTAAATAATCAAATGAAGCATTGTGATGTTAAAAATCAGCGTTTCTCTGATGTTGCCCTTCTCATGAAATGTGTTGGTGCTCTTAGAGGGATAGTTCAGACTTTTGGATACTAAGTTGTACTTGCTAGTAGTGTCGTGGAAAATCCGAACTATCCCTTTAAGAACCTGTTACATCACGTGGAAACACCACAGTCATGTTTTTTAATGTTGTGCCTTTTGGAAAACAGAACACACAACAGCTTTCTGA
The DNA here is from genome assembly GCF_022749685.1 of Semicossyphus pulcher. Taxonomy (NCBI): domain Eukaryota; kingdom Metazoa; phylum Chordata; class Actinopteri; order Labriformes; family Labridae; genus Semicossyphus; species Semicossyphus pulcher. The sequence goes on along the minus strand of NW_027211748.1, from coordinate 30,695,745 downwards.
CTAGTTTCAGGTTTGTTTACATAAATGTATAAAAAGTATTAAAATTAGGTTCAATCAACTTCTAAATTCTGACAGCAGGTTTGAATTAGACGCGTTTAAGCTCAGATATTTATTAAGACAAATATATCTGTGAACCAATCACGACTCACACAGCAGCTGGTTTGTCATTGAAGATAACTTTATTTATACAGCACCTTTAAAACAAAGCAAAAACAGGAAACTCAGCAGGCAACAGAACAAGATGGCCGACAACATAAACGTTCAGTCAGTATGTTAAACTGTAAGTTAAACCGAGAGGACAAAGGACGTGAAAACAGCAGAGAGGACAGGAAGTACGTGACTTAAAGAAATAAAAGAAATGAAACTTAAAATCTTCGTTTGAAAGTGATTTTTTTTAAGACTCAAGAGTCGAATTCAGTTTTCTGTTCTGTTCTTGATGATCTGTTTCTAGTGGAGGGTGTTGATTATTATTTAGCTTTAAGAACAAACAGGAGCATCTGAGCTAACGTAGCATGTGTATGCTAACTGCTAACTAAAGATAGCAAAGCATTTAGTAGCTTAGCATTCAGTGAGCAGTTTACATGACTAGTTTTCTTCTGCCTCTGATTCTGACTCAAACATAGAAAAGCTGCACGACACTGTCACGTTGTTGTGGGCGGAGCCAGACAGATGTCAATCAAAATGTGACCAAATTGACCACGCCCACAACCACTTGAAAGGTGTCTTAACGGGAAAATGAGATGTTTTTTGAGCGAGGTTTTGTGATTGGTTTATTTTCAGTCAGATTTTTGTGGATACAAAATGAGACTAACTTTGATATTTCTATATTTTCACTTATTTTAATGGCTAAAATCAATGAGCCGCTAACTTCACGTGTCGTCTTTGTTTATGAAACGCAGACAGATCACTGAGAGCAGATTGTTTACGTCCAAACATAGAACCAGTTAACTGAAGAAATACTGCACATTTCTGATTGACATAAAACATTAACAGCATCTCTGTCAACTGTGAAAACATGTTATTACACACACACACACACACACACACACACACACACACACACACACACTCACACAGAGCTATTAGCTGAAGCCCCCAGAGTTGTGTCCCACATCAGCTGGCTGAGAGGAAACTTATTTGGTAATTATCCTCTGAGCGCAGCGATAAATGTAGTTGCCGAGGAGGAGGAGGAGAAGAAGAGGAGGAAGAGGGAAGAGAAGAAGAGAGGAGAGGGGAGGGAGGCTGCAACTGAGCTGCTGCAGAGAGAGAGAGCGAGAGAGAGGGGGGAGCGTCTGCAGAGAGAGGGAGGAAAGAAGAAGACAGGAGGAAGGAGAGAAAGCAGAACAGTGCAGTTAGAGGGATTGATTGAATAAATGCGGTAAAACCTCGGCGCCCTCAGAGAGAGAGGGAGAGAGAGAGAGCGGGTTAGAATTACTGCTGAGTGGAGAGAGAGAGGAAGAGAGAGAGAGAGAGAGAGAGAGAGAGAGGGATTGTGAGGAGGAGGAGGAAGGAGGATGCGGTGCTGAGGAAGGAGAGGCAGGTCGGAGGAGGAGGGGAGGGGGACGCCAAACTCAAGGATGTTCACGGGACGAAGACATACGTTTGCAGCTTAACCTCATTGGCTGACAGGTGGCGGCTGCTTCGGCCAATCCCGTCTGACTGTGTGTGTGTGTGTCCTCTCCTCAGATGATGGGGAACAGCTGCGATCGAGGTACCGTCTCTTCCTCTCTCTGTGTTTCTGTGTCTCTGTGTCATGTGACCCACTTGTCGTACCTGGCTTCCTGCGGCATGTCGCCTCAACTTTGTCCCTCAGCCAGGAAGAAGAAGATGAGCGATGATGTCGGCCGCGTTTGGGACCGTCGTCGCTCCTCTTCCTCCGTCTCCTGAGGGGCGGGGGGGCGTGCATGAAAGTTTGTCCCCGGCTTCCTTGCAGCGCTGCGTGCATGCAGCGTGCTCCCTGCAGCTGGAACTTGATCCAGCACTTTGCAAAGCTGATAACTGCTGACTGCTGCTGCATGCTGCGTTCACTGTGCCTCCGAAAACTGAGCTCATGTTGTGCTGTTGCAGTAGGTCTCTTTGTGTTTCTCATCCCACTGAAACATCCTGTGAACTCCACATGCTGCTGGTTAACTGGCTGTAGACGTCTGTGCCGTTGATGTGCGAGCTGTTGATGGTGTGTATCAGCGAGCCGTCAGCGTGTCGCTGTTAAGCGGCCAGAATTGGATTTTAATGGATCAATTATCTGTGATTGACTCGCTCATCAACTCCGACACAAACACTCGACTTTGCCCCGCCGTTCAGCATGTTTAATTAAAGGTTTATAACTCTCTGTCATGTTGTTATAAGAAGAGCTTTCAGTGGTTATTGATGAGCCCTATTCAACAATGATGACCTCTCAAATGGAGGCATATTATGGTCTGTACTTTAAAGGTTATTACATGTTTATATTGTGAAGTAAAGTGTTTAAAGGATCAGTCTGCGGTTTATTCATGTTTGGACCACAGGCTGTACAGAGGAAGTAGTCACAGTGATCTCAAATCACTACTGTCATAGTCTCAATACAATTGGTTCGCTTCCTCACACACTCGTGCACGTCACGGACACACCTCCCTCCGTATCGACACTTAATTCATTCAACAACTTTAAATCGGAGACGCCGTGGGCGAAGATGGACTGTTTCCAGAAGGAGCGTGTTTTTCTTGTGTCTTTGTTTCCCTTTGGCAATATTGATCCATTTGAATTGAATTGACCCCCTCTGCATGTGGTCAAACCGTTACAACCTGATGGTTTGTAGGCTACTGTTTTGGAACTGTTGGACGAGCGGGTGCAGCTGGACAGGAGCGAGGGGGTCTCGCACGGTTAGAAAGGCACATCTGTTATTTATGGTAACTGTGATATGAATTTAGATGTTGGAAAAACAGCCGATGTCTTTTCATGCAACCAAACGCTGAGCAAGGCATCAGGTCGCTGTGGTAGTGCAGCAGTGAAACAGGCTGTAATGGCTGCAACATAATCCTTGATGGGTCAAAGGTCGTCCACTAAAAGTTCTTGTTGTTTCCACTGACAGGCTCAGATTGTTATTCTAAGTGTGTGACAACATGACAGAAAGGATCCCTGCAGAGATAGACCTTTTTGTTACAGAGGAAGATGATTGTTTTAACCACACACAGACGTTACATCGCTCTCTGCACACACACCAGACTCCATTCAGAAAAACACTGATTTAAGCTCACAGGACACAGGAGCTGCTGCTCTGCCGCTGACTGGATGTGTTGCTTTGTTTGTGTCGTTGTGTGACTTTGATGTTTTAAACAGTTAGTGTGAATCAAACACTATTTTTTTGTAACACACAAAAACACCAAACTGTAATAAGCGTGCTCAGCAACTCCTTGACTGCTGCGTTGACAGGTTAGCACTTTGTAAAGAAATCTACTGGGGCAGTTCTGACTATCTTTTGTTTCTTTATCGACTAATCTTGGTTTGAAGATGTTGTTAGCAGCTCTGGATCTTAAACCAGGCCCAGTCTGTTCTGAATGCTCGGCGGCCCTCAGGAGATCCTCCGTCACCACGTGTGCGGCTGCTGTCGTAGGTGAGGAGTTATTTTGAGCTTCCCGACAGGAGCGTCCCTTCAGCCGGACTCGTAGGTGGTTTAAGAGCTGGTTCAGGAGCCGCCGGGGCCTCCAGAGACCAACTGCAAAGACCTCAGACAACAGGGCTGTTGAGTTAGCTGGAGAGGAAGTAAGAGGCTCTAAAATTAGCTTTAAAATCAATGAAGCTGGACGTGAGCCAGCTGTGAGGACGTGGCCTTTCACTGCGCCGAGCCGAGACCAGGACCAGTCGCTGTGCTGGGCTTCAGACAGGCAGGAGTCCCTGCTGTCATTAGTCTGCCTCTGTGTCTGCAGCTCGTCTGTAGATAATCAGGAGTCACTGTTAACAGAGCTGGTGGGGCTGCAGCTCTGCTCCAGGGCACTTCAGCAGGGCAGAGGGCAGAGGGCAGAGGGATGTGGGGCTTTGAGCGTCTCTGTCCTTGACACACTTCTGTTTAACCTCACAGACAGACAGACAGACAGACAGGCAGGCGGGCAGGCAGGCAGGCAGGCAGGCAGACAGGCAGACAGACAGGCTGGCGGGCAGGCAGGCAGGCAGGCAGGCAGACAGACAGACAGACAGACAGACAGACAGGTCTCTGCTCCGTGTCGTGGCCCTTCTGTGTCCTCAGTGTTTGTGATGATGAAGCAGCTGTGGACTCAGATACTTTCCTGAATCTCAGATTCGTTATGTTTGTGGTTTTTCTTGATGGAAGGAACTTTTCAGCTAAACACAAGTCTCGATTAGCTGCATCTGGTTAGCTGAAGTCAGGCTGCAGTAAAGAGACGTCATGTCAGCAGGTCTCTGTGCTGAGGACTTATTTTATTAAGCTCAGTCTTTGATAGCTGGACAGAACGTCTTCATCCTTGTGCTCAGAGCGTGCACATGTGGTTGTTTTATGAGATCGCCTCAGACCAACTACAGCCGCTCGTGTGGTGCATACGCCTCCAAAGTTTCAGCTTCCTGGTTTACTTCCTGGGGGTTGCAGCCCACTTAGTGTGTGCAGTAGTGTTTCTCCTGATTGGCTCACAGCTCACAGAAGTTTAACAGATAACACACCTCCATGGATCAGAAGGTGATGACATAAAGAGTCAGATGTTAGCTCGGTGCAGGTGTCCTGCTAATGACTTGAGCTAACACAGAGCTCCCCTCTGATGCCAGTGTGATTAAAAATGACATATTATTGCAGTTTAACAGCTGTAGGCTGGACTACTAACCCTGTGTGGATGTTAAACCCCTGAATCCCCCCCGAGGATAAATGAAGTGTTTCTGCTTCTGATTATATGATCGCTTGTATCGTTGTATGGCCTGGCTCTGTGCACTGAAGGAATCTACAAACCAAGCTGAGCTAACGTTAGCGGGAGCAAACCAAGCTGAGCTAACGTTAGCGGGAGCTCAGCGTGTAGCCTCTCCTGATGTCCCGTCTCCACCAAACAGCACCTCAGACACAGTTTCACATCACATTCATGATCCTTATTTAAGATGAATACAGCTTCACATTTTGCTTCGACTCCACCTTATTCTCTACGCTAGCAGGGCACTGTGTCTGTGCAGCTCAGAAACATTAGCAGCTAGTGGCCGTCATGATGTGCACTATCGCCGTGTCAGCGTTTTAGAGGAGAAGAAATAAAATGGTTTTGTGGGGGTTTCATTGATGCTGGTTTTAAACCTGTGCATCGACTGTTTCACTAAACTACAGAGCAACAAACGTGTTCCGTCCATCAAACAGGAAGTCACTGATCGAGCATGCTTTACCTTTAAAATGTTGCTGAAGAAAAGCAGACAAACTACATGCAGATAATAATTCTTTCACTTCCTTGTTCCAACGTGTTCTTTGCTGTAACACCGGGAGGATGTTTGGGTTTTAAAAGCTGTCCCTAAAATGTGCTAACGGAGCAGTGTACTTCATCGTGCTCCTTTATGACCATGTCATTTTTGTATTGGGCGGCACGATGGTGCAGTGGTTAGTCGCCTCACAGCTAGAAGGTTCCTGGTTTGAATCCCGGTTCAGACGTAGTGGGCCTTTCTGTGTTAGTCTGCGTGTTCTCCCCGTGCATGCGTGGGTTCTCTCCGGGTACTCCGGCTTCCTCCCACAGTCCAAACACATGCTCGTTAGGTTCTTCGGTGACCTGTCCAGGTGTAACCCCGCCTCTCGGCTCCAGCTGGGATGGCGAGATGGAAATGGTTGAATAAGTTTACTGTTCATACTTTGATTCTACTTTAGTTTTATTTAAATGTTGAGAACAAAGATATCGATCAGTTTAAGACGAGGTTAAACGTGTTATGACCTGATGAACAGTCGTGGTCTTTGATTCAAGCAGCAGTCATTAAACATCATCGTCGTCCCTCCTCCACCGTGTCTCAATGTCATCACCTCATCCTCCATGCATCCGGCTCAGTCTGAAGCTCTGTGGCTGGTGGTGATGATGATGATGATGATGATGATGATGATGATGATGATGATGAAAGAGAGGAGGAAGAGGCTGTGTCTGTAGATCTAACTCTCTCTCTCTTTGTGTCCAGCAGAAGTATCTTCGGAGCGATCTCCGAGGAGGAGGAGCATCTCCGGGCTCGGGAGTTCAGAGAAGACCGTCACTGTGGACAATCCCAACTCGTCTCCTTTTAAAGTGCCGGTGAGTAACTGCAGCTGCTGCACAGGTCGCACAGTGTCCGACATCTGAACTCACAACGTGTGCAAAGTGCTGCTTCGATCACACTTTGATGACAAACCGATGATATAAACCACCAGAGTTGGACTCTGAAGCAGGAAAGGTTTAAAGAGTTGAAACATGTCAGCTTGTTTGTGACCCATGAAAATGTGGAGATCGGGACTCAAACCATCCGTGTTAAAGCGACCTAATATAAAAGCTACAGCGGCTGAAAGCTCCGGCTTCTGTCTGTCACGTCATCGCCTTAAACGTTCATTACGTTGCTTTACATGCGGCGTCTCAGCGGTCACAGGACATCATGGTTTAATAAATCCTGTTTGAGTTGATCCTAAATGTAAACCTGATATCTGTAGCCGAGCTCACACACGAACACTACAGTTTCTACAGATGTTAATAATATGAAGCTTTTAAAGAAACTGACGTCCCAACACGCAGAAGCAGCACCGTGTAGAAGCGTTCCTCTCCACCTTAACCAAATAAGTGAAGGTGTACTTCCTGTCTCTTCTCACGGCCTCTTCTCTCACAGTGTTATTGTGACCATTGTTCTGACGACTCCCACAGACTGTGACTGTGTTGGTTGTGTGTCTTTCCTGAAAAGGATTCAGTGTCCAAGATGATTTGACACAATGGAAGCTGCATTTTGATGTATTTGTTATAGTAATGTGTGACTGTGATCAGGAGGTTACAGGTCAGGGCTGCAGTAGCCTCGAGGCCTTTTGGCTCAGACAGAAATACTGCACAAACAACTATTAGGGTTAGTTAGTTAGTTAGTTAGTTAGTGGTTAGTTAACAAAGAATAACTGGTCACAAACCATTGCTGGATGTTTTGTTCGGGTTAGTTTTCTGCCTCTTGTTTCATTTCAGTTCATTTTTACATCAGACCTCGAGCTGAGATGATTTTGCCGCAGTGCGGCGTGAATGTTTGGGAGGAATCTATTCACCTTCTTGTGATACGATTCAATACTATACGAGAAGCTACGATACGATACCATAAGATACGATAGGACTTCATGTGATACAAAACGATTCCAGACGATTTGATACGAAACCAAACGATACAAAGAGCCACGATATGATCTGATTTGATTTCATACGAGGCGATACAATACGACATGTGATGCTCTTTGATGATGCTCTCATCATATTGTAGCGTTTTGTTTCTAATCGTGAAAATAAAAATCTAATATCTGACTGAGTCTGAGTGCTGCACACATTTAGCTGCCTCCACAGTTACTGAATTATGAATAATTACAAACATGAAGCCCACACCAGTGACACCCGCTAACGACACATCGTTTATATAATCCATTTGCACATGTTCCACATCATACAAATACAGAAATCAGGCCTTAAAAGCAACACATACACATCCTGTGATGTGTAATCCTACAAATCTCCATAAACACACACAAGGCGGCGTCTGTTTCACGGCGCCAGGGCTGCGCTGCTAAGTGACTATTAGCCGTTAGTTGAAGCTGACCGTCGACCGGTCCGTGGCGGTTCGTGACGTCTTTGTGTTCATATTTGTTGGGGAGGGTTGAAAATGAAGCTATAAACAACGTTGTTGACGCTCCGCTCTAATCAACGACCGCGCTCACGGCAAAAGTGGTGCAGTTAATGAATATGAAGAAAAGGAGATCAAACATCTTTTTAATTTAACACAGCAACATCGACTCCTCTGCTTCTGCCTCGTTGGATGAACAGAGATGCACTGAAGGTTTGTAATGACTGTTTGAACTGTGGATGCAGTCTGATGCTCACACTGAGCAGACTAACACGTCACATTAACGCTCCCTGCCTTTTTAATGCAGTTTAATCAGCTTCTCTTTCACTTCCTCTATCGGACATGAAATAATGTGGTCACAGCGACAGAAGCTGGAAGAAGAATGTGAGCTTTTAGTTACAGCAGCAACATTAGCTTTGAAACGTCCTGTGTTTGATGGGTGACGCTCTTTATTCCATGTTAAACACTGGATTACATTTGAACTCAAAGTAACTCTCCGTCTGTTTGACTTGCAGACGTATCGACAGAACAGCCGACTCACGATGCTCATAACCAGATTAACACATGACACAGAGCTGAGAGATTACTGCATGTCCTCGCTGCACTGCTGCACATTCAGATATGTGCAGAACATCAATAAGAGAGTCTTCTATATTTAGCTGACAGACAGAAGAAGCTGACACATTTCATCTCCGGCTGTCAGGAGTCCAAACGTGACTGTGTGTTTCTCTCTGAAGCAGCACGGTGGATATTTAACAGCTTTCAGAGGTCGTCAACACGAACGCGCTAACCGTCTGCTGCCGTATGTGGCTGCATGAGTGTGAACGAGCTGGAAGGGATTCATAAGATGGACTGAATTTAAAAAAAGCTGTGAGAGACGACATAAGGAGACTCGGGATACACGCAAACACACAAACCGATGATCGATGTGCTAAAATAAAGGCCTCATGTTCGTGTTCTACTTTACCTAAAAACTCCCTCCAGATGTGTTCACCCTGCAGCAGTGAGACAGGCTGTAATGGCTGCAACATAATCCTTGATGGGTCAAAGGTCATCCACTAAAAGTTCTTGTTGTTTCCACTGACAGGCTCAGATTGTTCTTCTAAGTGTGTGACAACATGACAGAAAGGATCCCTACAGAGATAGACCTTTTAGTTACAGAGGAAGATGATTGTTTTAACCACACACAGACGTTACATCGCTCTCTGCACACACACCAGACTCCATTCATAAAAACACTGATTTAAGCTCACAGCACACAGGAGCTGCTGCTCTGCCTCTGTTAGTCTGTTTGTGTTGTGTGTTACACAAACAGACTGTTTTCAATCCAAACCAACCACTTAAAACAAGTCATACATTTTTAAACAAAATGTGCACATTTTTATCTTCTGTTTTAGCTTCTTACGCATTCAGTCAGTGCAGTCGATACTTTCAGTTTTGCTCTTGTAATGCTTTTTGTTCACTGGTTGAAAAGTTAGTTGCAAGCTTTTTCTACATTTCTACATCAGTAAATCTGTGATCGACCTTGTGGTCTGTTGAGGAAAGCAGTGATCGTAGGTTTGTCCTTACAGTCTAACACCTGGCTTCACCGAGTCGATTAATTGAAGCCTGGCTCGTTCTGTTCTCCTGGATGACTGACCTCTGCTCTGGTGAAAAGCCTTCTTGATTATGAAACACAGTGGTCACAAGACAAGATGGTTGTAAAGAGGATCCCTATTTTAAAGATGACTGGACACAGGAAGTGAGGGAACCATTGTCTCCACCTCGGTGTGTTTCTGTCACATGATTCTTCAACATGTTTATGCAGCTTTATCATCAGCCAGGGTGTGCTGATTCTACATGCATATGTGTGACATCTTTACAGCTGAAACTGTTCGTCGATTATTGATTTGATTCTTATTTTTAAACATGAAAACCGTGTGTGTGTGTGTGTGTGTGTGTGTGTGTGTCTGTGTGTGTGTCTGTGTCTGTGTGTCTGTGTCTGTGTGTGTGTGTGTGTGTGTGTGTGTGTGTGTGTGTCTGTGTGTCTGTGTGTGTGTGTGTGTGTGTCTGTGTGTCTGTGTGTCTGTGTGTGTGTGTGTGTGTGTCTGTGTGTGTGTCTGTGTGTGTCTGTGTGTGTGTGTGTGTGTGTGTGTGTGTCTGTGTCTGTGTGCGTGTGTGTGCGTGTGTGTGCGTGTGTGTGCGTGTGTGTGCGTGTGTGTCTGTGTGTGTGTGTGTGTGTGTGTGTGTGTGTGTGTGTGTGTGTGTGTGTGTGTGTGCGTGTGTGCGTCTGTGTGTCTGTGTGTCTGTGTGTGTGTCTGTGTGTCTGTGTGTCTGTGTGTGTGTGTGTGTGTGTGTGACAGCTGTAACATTGTGAACACGTCTTCAGAGTTTTTGGTTCTCAGGCTTCAATAAATAGCGCTGTTTTCTGAGTTTCATGTCGTTCTTCTGTCCGTCTGTCGAACATGTTTACTCCTTGATGACAAATGAACCCCTCGTCATCGTTGTTGTGTTGAATGGAACGTGTCTGAGTGTGTTGTGATGCTGACGAGGCGTCGAGGTGTCGTGAACCAGAGGAGGAAGTTTGTGCTGAAGCTTCACAGGCGGCTCGCAGGTCGTCCTCTGAGAGACTATTTTTAGCTCCAGTCTGACTTCAGAGGGTTTCTTCATACAGTAAATACAGGCAGAGAGCATGCTGGGAGGTGGAGCGGCTCAGAAGTCAGAGGTAAAGAAGCGACAGGATCATAAACACACTCAGCTGTCACTCAATAACAAAGATCAATAGATGTGATCAGCTCGTTTGGCAGAGACATTTAGTTTGACGACTTCGAGCGGATCTTCATTCTGACGCATTCATGGGAGACAATGAGCCTGAAGGGAGATCGTGGGGGGGGCAGTAGGCTGGGGGGGGGGGTGTGTTTGAGGATATTAATATCTCCGTAAATCAGGCCGCTCCTTTACTTCACTCTGCACGGGACTTTAACTGTCACAGACGATCTGATAGGTGGAGAGCTGAGGATGAGCTGTCCAATGGCAACACGTCAGTGAGTGACCTGTGGGGGGCGCTGTGACTCGCTCATGACATGTCTTCAGTCCTGCAGGTGGAGAGGGAGCGTCCTGAATGAAGACTGTTCTCTGTGATTCATGAAGGAACTCTCTGACGGCGTCTGCAGTGATGGGTGAACAGGTGACCTGTGTGTCACTGAAGATTAAAGTTCTATTGATCACTTTGTTATTGTTATTGATCGTTTTCTCTCTCAAACACATTGCTGGTTAGTTTTCTATCAACCGACTCATTGATGAATCTACACGCATCTGACACGCAGGAGACCATCTGAATATTGTTGGAGGACGGATGCTTTGATTGGTAGATGGATGGATTCATTGTTGATGGATGATGGATGGATTGATGGATTGATGGATTGATGGATGGATTGATGGATTGATGGATGATGGATTGATTGATGGATGATGGATGGATTGATGGATGGATTGATGGATTGATGGATTGATTGATGGATGATGGATGGATTGATGGATTGATGGATGGATTGATGGATTGATGGATGATGGATTGATTGATGGATGATGGATGGATTGATGGATTGATTGATGGATGATGGATGGATTGATGGATGATGGATGATGGATTGATTGATGGATGATGGATGGATTGATGGATTGATGGATGATGGATTGATTGATGGATGATGGATGGATTGATGGATTGATTGATGGATTGATGGATGATGGATTGATTGATGGATGATGGATTGATTGATGGATGATGGATTGATTGATGGATGATGGATTGATTGATGGATTGATTGATGGATTGACGGATGGATTGATGGATGATGGATGGATTGATGGATGATGGATTGATGGATGATGGATGGATTGATGGTTGGATTGATGGATGATGGATGATGGATTGATTGATGGATTGATGGATGATGGATGATGGTTGGATTGATGGATGATGGATTGATTGATGGATGATGGATTGATGGATGATGGATGATGGATGATGGATGGATTGATGGATTGATGGATTGATGGATGATTGATGGATGATGGATGATGGATGGATTGATGGATGATGGATGGATTGATGGATGACGGATTGATTGATGGATGATGGATGGATTGATGGATTGATTGATGGATGATGGATGGATTGATGGATGATGGATGGATTGATGGATGATGGATGATGGATGGATTGATGGATTGATGGATGGATGATGGATTGATTGATGGATGGATTGATGGATGATGGATGGATTGATGGATGATGGATGGATGGATTGATGGATGATGGATGGATTGATGGTTGGATTGATGGATTGATTGATGGATGATGGTTGGATTGATGGATGATGGATGATTGATTGATGGATTGATGGATGATGGATTGATTGATGAATGATGGATGGATTGATGGATTGATTGATGGATTGATTGATGGATGATGGATTGATTGATGGATGATGGATTGATTGATGGATGATGGATTGATTGATGGATTGATTGATGGATTGACGGATGGATTGATGGATGATGGATGGATTGATGGATTGATGGATGGATGATGGATTGATTGATGGATGATGGATGGATTGATGGATGATGGATTGATTGATGGATGATGGATGATGGATTGATTGATGGATGATGGATTGATTGATGGATGATGGATTGATTGATGGATGATGGATGATGGATGATGGATTGATTGATGGATGATGGATTGATTGATGGATGATGGATTGATTGATGGATTGATTGATGGATTGACGGATGGATTGATGGATGATGGATGATGGATGGATTGATGGATTGATGGAGGGATGATGGATTGATTGATGGATGATGGATGGATTGATGGATGATGGATGATGGATGGATTGATGGATGATGGATTGATGGATTGATGGATGATGGATTGATGGATTGATGGATGATGGATGGATTGATGGATTGATTGATGGATGATGGTTGGATTGATGGATGATGGATGATGGATTGATGGATGATGGATGATGGATTGATTGATGGATTGATGGATGATGGATTGATTGATGAATGATGGATGGATTGATGGATGATGGATTGATTGATGGATGATGGATGGATTGATGGATGATGGATGGATTGATGGTTGATGGATGATGGATGATGGATGGATTGATGGATTGATGGATGATGGATTGATTGATGGATGGATTGATGGATGATGGATGATGGATTGGATGATGGATGATGGATTGATTGATGGATGATGGATTGATGGATGATGGATGATGGATTGATTGATGGATGATGGATGATGGATGGATTCATGGATGATGGATGATGGATGGATTCATGGATGGATAATAAGAAAGTGGGGATGCTTTGATTATTGGATGTAGCGATGATTTGTTGAATGCATGGTGGATGGATCGGATTAGTTTTTGATGGTTTGGTGGATGGATGGATAAATAGATCAATCAATGGTTAAATGAATGGATTTATTGGATTTATAGATGTATGAATGACAGATTGATTTGTGGATGGATTAGTGAAAGGATGGATGGATGACTAATAGAAGGATTGATTGGTGGATTTATTGGATTGTTTTGTGGACGTGTGGATGAAATGGCAAATTGATTGGTGATTGGATGGAAGGATTGGATTGGTGTACTAATAGATGAATTGATTGATTGCATAGTATTAATACTGCAGGAGATTGAGGGTGTTCCTGGACTGATGGATGGAGAAACAGATGAATAGATTGGATTGGATGAAGGGATGGATGACAGGATCTGATGGTTAGATGGGTTCAGGTGTCTTTGTGGAGATTTACGGCCTCTATCTTCTCTGTTGAAATGATGGAGCCCTTCACCTGCGTCGCTGTCATCACATGACCCTCGTGTCCCATCTCCTTCCTCTCTAAAGCTCCTTATCGTTAAAACCAAGCAGTGAAGTACTGAAGCATCACCTGCAGCAGCTCCTGTGGTTCCTGAGCTTCTTGTTCAACACTTCCTGTTCACATCGTCTATTGTAACTCCACAGGATGAAACCTGAGGATGTTAGTAGCAGGACAAACACAGTATCAACACAGTCTGCAGTCATGTTGAAGCTATAGCCTCAGTGAATATCAGTTAGAGGTGTCCTCCGCCTCTCCTCCGCCTCTCCTCCTCCCTTTCTTTAACCTTCTCCTCCACTCCAAGGTAAACCGGCGAAACCACAGACTGACTTCCTGTTTCCCTTCTGACCCCGCCTCTATCAAACAACAGTTTAAAATAGGCCCTTTGCTCTGTTCGAGATCCGTCCCCCCTGATCTTTCTCTCTGTCCGTCTCGAGGACGACAGTTTCTGATCTCTTCTCCTCTTTTTTATCTTTCAGGGCTTTTTCAGTAAACGTCTCAAAGGCTCCATCAAGAGGACGAAGAGTCAGACCAAACTGGACAGAAACACCAGCTTCAGACTGCCCTCGCTGCGGCCTGCTGACGCTGACAGGTAACTTCTTTAGATAACGTAGTGATGCGATGACTGTCCATCAAGGTCTGATCAAAGAGGCAAGTGTGTGTCGATGCAGCAGTTGAGTGGTGGAGGAGATGATTGGACACTTGACATTCAGCGTGTGGAGCCGGATACGGTTTGACATTTTTTCTTCTATGTAGTCGGCCATGTTTTCCAGCGTAGCGTTCCGATGTTCAGTATGAGAACTGATCAACAGTCAGGTGACTTTAATTTGAAAATCTGCAGGAAGTCTGGTCTCGGTTGCAGCCGTGCAGCAGTGAAGTTCAGAGTGTCTTCATAAATTTCCAGTCAGGCTGAGCTCTGCTGGAGCTTCAGTCTGAGATCAGAGATCAGCTTCAGATCACAGGTTAGAGAGTGTATACAGAGAGAGGCGAGAGATCAAGCACAAGACACAAATACTCTTTTTTAGGAGGTCCTTAAAGAGACAGTAGCTAAAACAGCCTGTTTCAGACCGAGGACGAACGAAGGGACTGCACTGAGGGCCATAATCAGAAGAATCTTTTGAAGCTTAAAGTCACGCCAAGCTTCTCTAGTAGAGTCCAGAACTACAGAGCTGCTAATGAGCCCTATAGGCCACCTTAAAAACCAGCTCCGTCCGGACGCAGTCTCAGGGTGTCGCTGAGTATAAGAATCCTCTGTGATGATGTTTCCATGTGCTGTGCAGCGACTGAGTTTGTTCTTGTTGTTGACTCGTGCCGTGACGCTGTGATGCCGTGACGCTGTGAGCAGAGACAGCGCTCTGATATTAGGCTTAATTTCCTGTTCTGGTTCTGCTCACTCTGTTTCCTCCACTTATGGAGCTGAACTCTGTCTGTCTTTAAATCTGTCTGACGCTTTGTCTCTCAGACATCAGTTAGGGAAACAGGGTTTCTGTTGCTCCTCTGTTTTTCAAGAGCTTGTGGGTTTCTCCTCCTCCTCCTCCTCCTCCTCCTCGTCTTCTTGCTCCTTCCATTAACCCGCCCATCCTTCCCAGCACTGACTTGAGGTGCTTTTACTGGCAGGCCGGCTCTCCTCTCTGCAGCACACTTTGCAGTCGCTCAGTTTCATCTGTGCAGATGAGTTTTGCGTTTATGTAACAGAAAAATGTCCTGCGAGCTCGGCTCGTCAGTGTTCCCATGTGACCTGGAAAACGGCTTCACATTGTTTTGCAGTCTAGATAAGGTCCTTAAAAGCTACAAAACAAAAGTGAGTCTCTGTCCAAGTGTTGAACCACAAGCACCCACATGCAGCCAGCTCAGTCTCAAGAAGAGGGAATGCACACAGAAGGATTCACTTCTTTTTGAGACATACACCCACAGCGATCAGTGGAGGATTCTTTAAATGATAAATGTTTGATTGTAGGAACAGTAACGTTCGTCCCCTGATCGTCTGAAGCAGCAAACAGGAAGTCCTCTGCAGTAATGTGACACCAGGACAGACACACAGACCACTGCGATTGCTGCATGTCTCCTGCTGTTGCTACTGTATGCACACACACACACACGCACGCACACACACACACATGTGCACACACACACACACACACACACACACACACACTTTTATTCCTGACACTGATCCTGTGGTGTTAGCTGAGGCCACAGCTATGTAGAGATCACTTATGTGTCATGCGGAGGGTTAGCTTAGCTTAGCACAAACACTGGAAGCAGGGGGAAACTGCTAGCCTGATTCCATCACAAGGGGTAAAAATGCACCTTAAAACAGCTGGTGGTGTGGCAGGTGTACAGGTGGTGTTTTTTATTAACAGGCACAGAAATAGAAACGGTAGAACAGAGACGGAGTGGTTTCTAGATCCTCTCAGGTGCAGCTGATGTAAGCTGTGTGATACTCTGCTGAGTGACAGATTCAATACTATATACTACACTATACTACCGACACTAATAGGGTGTCACTTAAGTGAAACATTGTGTCAGGATGGTGAGTGTTATGTCGTGTACTGATATAAAGCAGGGTCGATGTTTGCTGTAGCAGGTCAAAGGGTCAGGTCATCTGCATCCATCACTAAATATTATTTTAATTGTCATGAAACAATGGGCGTAGAATATTCTGGGTTTCTGTGGTATCTTACACACAGTCTCATCTTACAGTCAGCTGTCACTGAAGTGGCTCCACACAAATCACAACACGATTTTTCTAATCACAATAATTTCTTTGGCCTTTTGTGTCTTTATGAGAGAGAGGACAGGGGATAGTGTTGGGAGGGGGAGAGAGCGTGAACCCGGGGCGCGCTGCATCGGGGACTGTAGCCTCTGTATGTGGAACATGGTGTCTAACTGCTGAGCTCAACCAGCGCCCCCTGCTGCCCTAATTACAAAAAGGGCCAATTAGACCAAAGCTCCTCGAGGCTCCAGAGTTGTTGGCAGGGATGTTGAAAGAACAGATACAGCTTAGTGTTGATATTTTCTGTGGCAGTATTTGTACTGATTTCTTTTTCAGTCCACTAGATGGAGCTGTGGGTCAGTCTGTGTCCTGCTTAATCTGAAACGTGTTATCTCACATAAAACACGTTCACAAAGTTTGACGACGTATTTTAATGTTAAAAAAGTTAATAAACCGTCAAATATCTCTGTGCATGTTATTGTGTAAATAACACTGTAAATGTGTTTATCACTTCATTTATGTATGTTTATTTAGTATGTCAACACACACACACACACACACACACACACACACGCACGCACGCACGCACGCACGCACACACACGCACACACAGGCAGAGACAGTGTGTGTGATGTTCTGACATTAAAACGACCTCAGAGTCACAGCGACTGATGGAGCCTCTGCTCACATGTGTACGCTGGACTGATGCAGCCACAGTGTGTGTGCAGCTTTATCGTCGACAGAATGTCAGCCAGCTGGACAGGAGGATAATGCTTTACACACACACACACACACACACACACACACACAGCCTCTCCCTGGCATCAGTCAGCTCTGAGCTCTAACTCCTGATGGACGGCTCGTCTTCTCTCCTCCGCAGAGCTCGAATCGCTCAGCTCTCCAAAACGCTCAGGTTCAGGTAGGACCGTGTGTGTGTGTGTGTGTGTGTGTGTGTGTGTGTGTGTGGATGCAGTTTGACATATCTCTGCTCTGGTTGCTCTGCTGTTGCAGTTTGGTTCATCTTCTTGTAGGACTTTAGTTTGGGACGAGTTTCTCTGAGTTTTTGAGTCTGAGGGTCCAAACTGCAGAATCATCACAGGGATTGAGACCCTACGGCAGCCTCTGAGGGACAAGCCTGTTGTAGAGGAGATGTTTCAGGTGCTGATCAGTGAAGTTCTGTTCAAACAGACTCCACCTCCATCAGTTGTTAGCAGAATGACTTGTAATGAGCTGTTTGTCAAAATCAGGGCTGCGTTCACTCTCCAAAACAAGTTGTGCGTGTGTGTGTGCGTGTGAAAGAAAGTAATGATTAAAAGAACTGAATCGAGAGTTTGCTGTCAGTGTTGGCGGCGGATGGAGCTGAAGATGTTTGCTGGTTGTTTGTTGTCAGTCTAAGAGGAGACAGCAACCGCCTCCTGAACATTACGGTAAAAACTGAACTTGCATTTTTAAACAGTTCCTTAAAATAACAAACCTGTTTACCCATATTTGGTATTTCTTCAGATGTCTGTTTCAGCTCTTCGACAGCAGCAGTCGGCAGGTTGAAATCAGCCGGACGGACATTAAAACATGTGTTCTTACTGTTTAAAGTCGTGTCACTGTCACGTTTTACAGGGTTGTCTTGTTTAACTTTCTCTTTTTTAGCGTGATTTCAGGCATCAGACGTCTGAGCTCAAGTGTCAGAGAAACAAGCTGAGCTAACGTTAGCAGCAGAGACACATGATTTTAACACAACACTGTTTGATTCAGAGTTTTTACCGTTTCAATCATCAGGTCTGTTTGTTTTAGAGAGGAGGAGACAGCTGGGGATAATTCGGCTCACTGAACGTTGATCACAGAGAAACAGCTGAGTCATCGTTAGCACGTTGTGTAAGAGGGGCTAAAACAAAAACAGGCTTTAGACTTACCTAAACAATAAACATCTGACTCCTCTCTTCAACTAAACGCTAACAAGTCATTTTTCAGGTCGCCATGGTAGCGACTTGTCAATCACAGGTAGCCCCGCCCTAACCCCTCCCCTCTTCCTGGTCTGTGTGACTCTCAATGGGAGCATCAGTGACTAAATGAACATCATGCTGTGTTGAAGAAGACTTGAAACTAGAGACTGAGACCATAAACTCATCAGGAACATGTTTACTGAGGGAATACATCAGGAGAGGAGGAGGAGCATTTTCTCATAGACTTCTATAGGATCACACTTCCTTTACAACCAGGGGAGTCGCCCCCTGCTGGACATTAGGCAGAATGCAGGTTGAAGGCAGCTGCATTACATACATCAGCTGATACAACTGTTTTGCCTGCTTTGTTTGTCTTCGGGAGTGAAGTATTAAAAACATATAAAGAATAAGTGTGTGTGTGTGTGTGTGTGTGTGTGTGTGTGTGTGTGTGTGTGTGTGTGTGTGTATGTGGTCAGATCTCAGTAAGTGCTTCCTCCTCCTCCTCTTCCTCTGAGTGGATCAGGTTTCCAAACTGATGCAGGAGACCAGCCCTTCCTGAAACTGTGTGTGTGTGTGTGTGTGTGTGTGTGTGTGTTCATAGTTTTGCGTGTTTTCTTGCTCAGAACAAACATTCACTGTGTTCAGGCGCTGGAGCGTTGCTGCTTGACAGGTTTGAACAAACCCACCTTTAAACTGAAGGATGAAAACACAGTTACAGAAAAGCACTGACTGATTTCACTTTCTTGTTACTTGTTTTTAATAAAAGTAACTAAACCTGTCAATTCCTTACCTGAGTAAAGGTAGAAAATATTTCAAACAACGGAAATGCCTGAATTATTGAATTCTGAAGAGCAGTTTTGAGGGAGACCAGACTCCATTGAAAAAAAATGTAATTTTGCCTCCCAGAACACAGGAGTTACTGGTCTATTGCTGCCTCGATCAGTTGGATGTTTGTGTTATTGAGTGTTACACAAATATTTTGTTGAATCTGAACCAACAGTTTCAAACACAAAAGTCACAAAATAACACAAAAACAAAATCCAATCAATGCAGAGGTAGAGCAGCAGCTCCTGTGTCCTGTGAGCTTAAATCAGTGTTTTTCTGAATGGAGTCTGGTGTGTCTGCAGAGAGCGATGTAACGTCTGTGTGTGGTTAAAACAATCATCTTCCTCTGTAACAAAAAGGTCTATCTCTGTAGGGATCCTTTCTGTCATGTTGTCACACACTTAGAATAACAATCTGAGCCTGTCAGTGGAAACAACAAGAACTGTTAGTGGACGACCTTTGACCCATCAAGGATTATGTTGCAGCCATTACAGCCTGTTTCACTGCTGCAGGATGAACACATCTACTGGAGACATTCACACACTGTTTGTACCTGTGAGTCATTTAGAATCAACATATGTAAAAAATAATGATAATAATAATAATAATAATAGAGTCCAGGTTTAATTATACTGGGATTACTCTTTAAGTGGAGTACTTGAGTTAATGTACTCATCCACTCTCCAGCACTTGATCTGATTGGTTGATGTATTTACAGCGAGAGAAGCCTGACGGTGTCACAGCATCAGTGTTGATCTCAACTCACTAAGCCTGGTTTACGTAACTCATCTGTCACAGAAGGAGGATTACACACACACAGAGACACACACACACACACACACACACACACACACACACACACACACTCAGTGTATTAAAGAGTGATCTCCTGAAAAGCTGAAGCTCATCGTTTAGATTCTCTCACAGTGTGCATGTAATATAATATGCTGTGTATCTGTGCTGTGAGACGTTGAACCAAACATGTTTCTATTATGACTTTATCATTTCACTTTCCTGATTGATTTGAAGTCTTTAACTCAAAGCCTCGGCTGTGGATGCTGTCGGGCTTCTTTGTAAACGATAAAAAGAGATGAATTCAAACCAAACAAAAACATGAAGTTAAATTAATTTATGTGTAAAATATGTGTCGAGCTGTCCATCGGTGCGTCTCCTCCTGAGACCGGGCTGTAGTTACACCTGCCTGGCTCCTCTCTGCGTCACGCTGTGCTGCCTAGCTCCTGCTCTCCCATCAGACCTTCTTTCTATGGAGACACTCCCGCTGGGATCATACTGGCTGTCTCAGGACTTACTGACTACGGGGAAGCTTCATAAAGGCAGCCGCGTTCACGGTGAACGGAGCTGCTGCTGTCTGACGGAGGGTCAAGGACTGTGGGAGCAGGGGGGAGTCGAGGAGGAGGAGGAGGGGAGGAGGGATGCTCTGGGGAACCCCCCTCACCTGGCTCTGTGGTTGTTTTTCGTAGGTATTACATCTCTCTTCTTTGCAGAGGAAGTTTGATGAACCTCGTGTTGTTGTCATGGTATCTAAAAAGCTGTGTTGTGCTCAGCGGCGCCTCCTGCCAGCGTAGTTTTATTCTTTTTCATTTACTTATAGTTACATTTCCCTCTCGTCTTCCAGATCTCGCGGGCTCCCCAAGCTGAAGGAGTCGACCTCCCATGAGTCTTTGCTGAGCCCGGGCAGTGCGGTGGAGGCTCTGGACCTGAGCATGGAGGAGGACGTGTTCATCAAACCTCTGCACAGCAGCATCCTGGGACAGGAGTTCTGCTTCGAGGTGAGCAGAGCGAAACAAAGACATCAAGTTTAGTGCAGCCACACAGTAACTATACTTACTGAGGAGTTCAGCTGTTCAGACCGAAAGCAGAGGGGAATTTTTCATGGGTCTGATTAAATGTAAGATAATTGCAAGAAGCTGACGAGATAGGAGAGACGGGATTTTGCAAAAGAAGAACACAGATCAGAAAAATGAAACGAGAGCAGCTCGACTCTGTTTCATGAAACCTGTCAGCGCTGAGATTCTGCTGATGTCCTACTGATGCATCAGAAACTGTCAAACCAAACTCCATTCAAAAAACAGTCAAGTAGTGTTCTTGTCGTCTCACAGTCAGACCGGACAAAACCTGAACTCAGACTTTTTACAAACCTGCACCCTGATGTCGTTATTTCAGCATCTTTCAGCCTCTTTATTGTCATTAAATCTCAGTAACGTGTTTATTTAGTTGCATGTGTATCTTACTCCTCAGTGCCTTCCTTTCATCATCACTTATTTTAGTTTAACAGGAAGTCAGATGTCATGGTGTCCCCTCTCTCTCCCTCCCCCCTCTCTCTCCCACCTGTCAGGTGACGTACTCGGGCGGCAGCAAGTGTTTCAGCTGCACGTCAGCCTCAGAGAGAGACAAGTGGATGGAGAACCTGAGGAGGACCATTCAGCCCAACAAGGTGAGACACAGACACAGTGTCAGGGAGCTCAGTGTTTCCGCTTAAAACCAAGAGAGTTTTGGGTGGAGAATGAGGAGCTGTCCAGTGCTGAAATCAAACCTGCGCTCTTGTTTGGGTCAAAAACAGATCTGTTAAGGTGTTTTATAATATTTTAACTGAGCGTGTTTGTTTGTGATTCCAGGACAACTGTCGGCGGGCGGAGAACCTGCTGCGACTGTGGATCATCGAAGCCAAAGACCTCCCGCCGAAGAAGAAGTATTTCTGCGAGCTGTGTCTGGACGACGTCCTGTACGCCCGGACCACCAGCAAGACTCGCCACGACAGCCTGTTCTGGGGAGAGTACTTTGACTTCTCCAGCCTGCCCGCCATGCACAGCATCACCGTGCACATCTACCGCGACGTGGACAAGAAGAAGAAGAAGGACAAGAACAACTATGTGGGCCTGGTCAACATCCCAGTGTCTGGCGTGACGGGCCGGCAGTTTGTGGAGAAGTGGTACCCGGTCAGCACGCCCACCACCAGCAAGTCCAAAGGAGGCGGGCCGTCGATCCGCATCAAGTCCCGTTTCCAGACCATCTCCATCCTGCCCATGGAGCAGTACAAGGAGTTTGCCGAGTTTGTCACCAACAACTACACCATGCTGTGCTCGGTGCTGGAGCCCGTCATCAGCGTCAAGAACAAGGAGGAGATGGCCTGCGCGCTCGTCCACATCCTGCAGAGCACCGGGAGGGCAAAGGTCAGATCCCAACAACCAGTCTGTCACAGAAAACTACTCGCATCCTTTTACTTCTGAGAGTTATGTGTTCAGATTGATATTACGCTCACGTTGTTACGAGCAGCTGCTTAGCTTAGCTTAGCTTAGCTTAGCTTAGCGTAAAGACTGGTAAGGGGGGAAACGGCTAGCTTTGCTCTGTCCAAAGACAAGCAAAAATCTGCTCCATATTTAGAGTGAGAATTGGAGGCAAGCAGCAGACCAGCAGCTCCTGTGTCCTGTGAGGTAAAATCGTTGTTTTAATCAATGGAGTCTGGTGTGTTTGCAGAGAGCGATGTAACGTCTGTTGAAGGTTTGTTTGTTTGGTCAGCTGGGAGAAAAGATACGTGGAAAAACAAAAACTGGGAACAAATCTGCAAAATACAAAAATGTCATCGAAACAAAAGAGATATGAAACGATAAATCAGCTGTACGGCACACTTCACCCGTCTGATCCCACAGTTTATCTGTTTGCACTGACCCTCCTCCTCCTCCTCCTCCTCCTCCTCCTCGTGTTCAGGACTTCCTCACAGACCTGGTGATGTCGGAGGTGGACCGCTGTGCTGACCATGACGTCCTGATCTTCAGGGAGAACACGCTGGCCACCAAAGCCATCGAGGAGTATCTGAAGCTGGTGGGACAGAAATACCTGCATGACGCCCTCGGTGAGTCTCAGCTCACACACACACACACACACACACACACACACACACACACACACCTGTTTGTAGTTCCTGCCACTAAGGGTGTCTCATTCTAAACACAAGAAAAGTAGTTTGATGAGGTTGTGAAGTAGCAGGGAATTATGGGAGTTGTTGCTGAATAGGTTTTTACCTGTGTCGTCCAACCACAGACTATAGATCGTAGACGTAGTCAACTGTTGAGTTTGGCCGTTGCCATCTATGTT
>NW_027211748.1:30532500-30667500 GCF_022749685.1 Semicossyphus pulcher | reverse complement strand
ACTAAAGAAGACTCCGAGTTCGACTCCTCGGGGTTAAAAACTGCACTTCAGTGAAGTTGTTACGTTCCCCGAGGTGGTTAGGGGATGAGGGGAACAACAACAATACATTTGTTACATTTGTGAGACTTTTAATATTAATCAAGATACAGGGAACAACTCAAAACAAGCTTCTGTCAGAAACATAGAAGCCGATCCCCCACTTTAAGTACGAGTACAGCAGCTAGCTGCTAACTGTTGGCTAGCTGCTAGCTCCTCGATGGTTCTTCCACATATCGAACATGTTGCACTCTTCTTGGTGCATTTGCTCTAAAATGTCTGAAACCAAACACGCGCCTCGCGGCGCCTCTGCAGGCGTCCTGCAGGAACTGTTGCTGCAGAACACACGAGCCAGCCTTCGAGCGAAACATTATTAAAACAATAAAACAGCCCTTATCAATAAATAAGACCTGCTCTCCATCTGCAGAGTCTGAATGCATGTCAATGCTCGAGTCCAAGTTGAGTTCCGAGTCCTGTACTCGAGTACTACGACACCGGAAGGCACCTCTATCTGAGAACGTGCCTTTACTCTCTGCTCCTTAAACCGAACAACAATAAGCATGTGTCCTAAACTAAAACATGTTTACAGTTCAGATCACTTCTGTAATGTTAATAAATATTTTCTTCATGTTTCTACATTCAGAAAGTTTTAGATCAAAATGTTTTGTTTGTTTTGTTAGCAAAATTAAAAGTTAGTTTTATTTTTTAACCAGGACAGAATTTTAATACTTTTATGAATTATTCTGGTTTATTGACTTACATCCATTTAGATCTGAGGTTGTTTAAAAACAGGAAATGACGTCACAACGAGGAAGAATACCAGCGTATGCACCTGCAGCGTCTGAGGGTTAAAGGTCAGAGTAAAGACTTCTCTCATGAAACCCCTCACTGATGCTCCAATCACACAGTGTTTGTGTCTGCTCTGCAGGTTTGGAAACAAAGAGGAGTACATGGCCTTTATGAACGACTTCCTGGAGCACGAGTGGGCGGGGATGATGCGTTTCCTGTCTGAGATCTCCAACCCGGAGACTCTGTCCAACACGCCGGGCTTCGAGGGTTACATCGACCTCGGCCGCGAGCTGTCCGTCCTGCACGCTCTGCTGTGGGAGGTCGTGTCCCAGCTCGACAAGGTGCGTGTGCGTGTGTGTGTGTGTGTGTGTGTGCGTGTGTGTGTGCGTGTGCGTGTGCGTGTGCGTGTGTGTGCGTGTGTGCGTGTGTGCGTGTGTGTGTGTGTGCAGTAATGCAGCTGCTATTTGACTTACACAGGAGAGGATCTTTACCTTCCGTCACATTTTTTACAGTTTCTTGGTTTGATAAGTGAAAGTGCAGCGACCTCAGAGAGATTAATGAAGCCTCACACAGGACGATCGCTCCTTTATGGAGAGAAATTCATCAAAATATTGGACAAAAATGTGAGAAATAAAAACCCTTTCTTTCTGTGAAATTCCATGACCGAACTTTCCAGCAGCACTTAAACACAACATGCCTGTGTGGACCAGAGACCGTAGAGAGAGACCACAGAGGGCTGCACGTCGTTTTCAACACGATAAACGTTTTAACCTGAATGTTGAGTTTCATACTGAACAACCAGATTTGTTCGATATATTTTATTTGTAGTTATGGACCCGTTGTGCCCCCCGATCACTCACCTGTCAGACACGCGTCAGACCGGGTCTGTTTTTATTTATTGAACGAGACCTCAGGACACGTTTTCAGCCTCTAAAGATCCTGCAGACAGGAAGGAGTTAATGTGTTAAAAAGGTTAAAAACTGTATTAGTATCAATCAGTGTGTGCGTAAGAGTGTGTGTGTGTGTGTGTGTGTGTGTATGTGTGTGTGTGTTAAATATTTGATGATGTAACATGAATGAACATCAAAGGTCACCTCAGTTCATTTAACCCTTTAACCACATTAACGCTGCCTGGCTGAACTTCACAGCATGGCCTGAATCCCCCCCCCTCCTCCCTCCTCCCCCCTCCTCACCCGGCTGTGCTGCGTCTCACCTGTCTCACCTGTCGGAGCTCGGCCTCAGCATGGCTCTGCTGTGTCTGACGTGGTTGTGTTCAGTAGAAGCATGTTGTTCTAGTTGGTTTGATTTTTGTTTCCATTAAGTTTCCCTCATGTTTTTTTCCTCCTCTCCCCTCCCCCTTTCTCCCCCTTCCTCCCCCTTCCTCCCCCTTCCTCGTCCTTTGGTTCACTTCCTGTCTGGCCGACTCTCTCTGTTGCCACCATGTTGGTTTCTCCCACCACCACCACTGCATCCTGGTGCTTCCATTCAAACCATCGACACACACACACACACACACGGCGACCCCAGGGTGAAAATTCCTTCCTGCAGGCCACCGTAGCGAAGCTGGGCCCGCTGCCGAGGATTCTGGGAGACATCTCTCGCTGTCTGGCGGCTCCCACGCCAGTCCAGCAGCAGCTGCGACGTTTCCAGGAGCACAACTCTGCACACAACATCAGCGGCAGCCTGTCGTCAGGGTTACAGCGGATCTTTGAGGACCCGGCCGACAGGTAACCAATCAGCTGTCAGATCCCACACAGGACAGGAGAGAGTGCAGCTTAAAGGCACTCCCATGTTGTATATACAGTCTATGGTCACATGACCGTTGACAGAGCAGAACATGCAGCAGCTTCAGAGTGACAGGAAGTGAATCTGACGCCATCATTAAACCTGTTCGCAGTAATCATGTTGATCAGACGTTGTGTACGTGTCACTTCCTGCAGCCACAGTGACGCCCGCAGCCTGCAGTCTCCTGAGCTGATGGAGGGTTATGTTCGAGGTCAGCGCCCCCTGCTGGCTCAGCAGCATCCCTCCACCCACACCAGCTTCTCGGACCAGGAGGAGCGGGACAGCCTGCTGCCCAACGGGCGGAGCATCTCTCTGGTGGACCTGCAGGACGCCCAGAGTCTGCACAGCCCCGCGATGCCGCCACCTCACCACGAGGCCCCGCCCCGCCTCAGCAGGGTGGGCTCCCAGGCCTCCATCGGACACGCCCCACCCCCTCTCAACTTCCCCCACTCCAACCCCCTCACCCCCCAGCCGCTGCAGCACCAGACCAAAGCCTCGCCCAGAGACGCTCAGCCGCAGAGCGCGCCGCAGGTGAGGCGGCCGCTGCACCCGTCGCTCAGCCAGCAGCGCAGCCTGCAGCCGCTGTCCTTCCAGAACCCCGTCTACCACCTGAGTAACCCCGCCCACAGCCTCTCCACGCGCTCCGCCCACTCGCTGCGGCACGACTCCAGCTCCGAGAACCTGAGCACTGAGAGCTCCCACAACAGCCACAGCAACTCCGAGGACTTCGGCAGCCAGGTGGGGGTCAAAGGTCGCGTCGCGTCCAACAGCAGCCTGGACGAGCTGGGCAGCCGACGGAGCACGCAGAGCGAGGAGTGTTCGACACCGCGCCGACACGCACCACCCGACCTCCCGCCCGGTGCTGCCACAGCCGTCGCCATCCCACGCCAGAGCACGACAGCGGGCACCGCCCACATCGTCAAGGTGGAGCAGCAGTGCAGGGCAGGGGGCGGAGCCAGGACGCCACGCTCCCTCCCTCATAGCTCATCACTACGTAGCAGCAGCAGCGCCAACACAGAGCCCACGCCTGCTACCACCACCGGCCAGGCCAACCGCCAACAGGCCCCCTGCTCTGTGGAGAATGTGGCTCCGCCCCCGAGGAGCGCCGCCAAGCAGCCACAGCAGGTACTACACAAACACACATGACGCAGCACTACTGATAACACGTTTGTATGGACAGGAAGTTTGAATGATGTGTGATGATGTCACTGGTTGGTGTTCAGGTGGCGTCCCCGGTGGAGGCGGTGGCGATGTCCCCGGTGGAGAGGACGGCAGCCTGGGTGCTCAACAACGGCCAGTACGAGGAGAAGGAGGAGGAGGGAGGAGAGAGGAGCCGAGAGGAGGGCAGGAACACTGAGAAGGTACACACACACACACACACACACACACACACACACACACACACACACACACACACCTGGACAGATGTTTGCATCAACACACTTTAATAATCCAGAATCACATTAGTCTTGT
Organism: Semicossyphus pulcher; assembly: GCF_022749685.1. Lineage (NCBI taxonomy): Eukaryota > Metazoa > Chordata > Actinopteri > Labriformes > Labridae > Semicossyphus > Semicossyphus pulcher. The sequence goes on along the minus strand of NW_027211748.1, from coordinate 30,663,417 downwards.
CAGAGTGAGTCCCACTGAAGCAAGCAGCAGGATGTTCCATGATGTGATGGAAACAAGCTGAGGCTGTAAACAGAGCTCAGGTGTTGCCCACAGGTGAATCACAGCTCACCTGCACATAAACACTGATTGGTCAATAAGTGTAGTAACTAACGGAGCCTTCTGCAGAGCTAGTAAACAAGTATGCTTCCTACGTTATAACGTCTCTGCAGTGATTTCATCATCCCGACAGAGACGGACCTTTTTGTTTCAGAGTCGTTCCATTTTTTAATCCATCGCTGTCTTCAACCACACCAGACTCCAGTGATGGAAACTGTGATTGTACTCGACTTTCTGGTCTACTACTGCCTTGATCCGTTTGTGTCGTTATGTCAGTTTGGATCCAACACAATATTTGTGTAACGGACAAACAGACGGCTGTAGACCAGCCACTCCTCAGGTAAAGTGAGTCAGTGGAGTCTGGTGGCTTTAGATCGTGCTTCTTTTATGAGGAGGCGGCCATCTTTGGAGCAGAAAGAAAATAATAGTTGAAATGTGAAAAGGAATAAAGAGTACATTTAAGGAGGAGAGGAATAACAATATTTGTCATTTTGCTCCTGTGACTCCCCACGTCTCTGAGCTGCTTTACATCTTTTATCAACATCAAGACAGCTGTATCGATAGTTTGATCACAGTGTTGATGATGTCACTCTGGCCCCGCCCCCTCAGTACGAGCTGGAGATCTCCCGGCTGAAGGAGCGTCTGCGGGTGTCGGGCCGGCGTCTGGAGGAGTACGAGCGGCGGCTGCTCACTCAGGAGCAGCAGATGCAGAAGCTGCTGCAGGAGTACAAGAGCCGCCTGGAGGACAGCGAGGAGCGACTGAGGAGGCAGCAGGAGGAGAAGGACAGCCAGATGAAGAGCATCATCTGCAGGTACGATAGACTCCGCCCCTCTGGGCTGCACAGGAGCACCACACACACCTGCACAGGCCGAGAATACTGCTGCTGCTGCTGCTGCTACAAACAGAACTTTATATACACATTTAGTTACTCTATGATTTATTTATATACCTCATATATTTATATTTTAGTTTAGTTTTAATTATAATGAATATTAATTACATGTAAAAATATTTTCTGTATTTTGTGTGTGTGTGCGTGTGCGTGTGCGTGTGTGTGCGTGTGCGCGCGTGCAGGCTAATGGCGGTGGAGGAGGAGCTGAAGCGGGACCACGCAGAGATGCAGGCGGTGATCGAAGCCAAACAGAAGATCATCGACGCTCAGGTAACGCTGACCTCAGAGCAGCTCTAACATCACACCTGAGTAGGTACAGAGTGGTTCTTTGTCCGTCAACAGGAATCAATGAATAAAGTTTAATTTGAATCTCTGGTCAGAGAGAAGCCAGCAGCAGCTTTAGCTCTTGTTCTCTGCGTCTCATCGACTCTTCACTGATTTCAGGTCAGTAACGGATGTGAAATTAACCAATCAGGCAAGTAGTGACTGTAGCCCGCCTGGCAACCCCCCCTCACCCCTTCCTCACCCCCCCCACCCACCACCGCCACGCTGGTTTTAGAAAAACACCGCCAACATCGAGCGCCGACACACCTGAGCAGCCAATCACAGAGCAGATTTCCCTTCGACATGTCCTTTTTTTAAATCTCTGAAAACTGCAGCCATGTTTATTACCCAGAATTCCTCGAGTTTTTGTGAGAAGTAGCATCAGTTCATAATAAAGCTTTATTTACATTTAATGCAGTTTATTAGAAACAACAGAATAAAGCTAACAGTGACAGGCGGGCAGCACAGTCTGAGTGCTTCTGCTAAAGCGTGTTCCCACCAAAATAAAAGGTCATTGTTAGCACAGCGCTAATAAAATACAAGCCAAAGATGCTAGTAGATGCTAATTTTCTTTGCTGGAAAACAAGTGACACGGATCCTTTTAACTCGAGACAGAAATGTTTGTGACGCCTTGTCGGGAAGTCTACGAGCGTTTAGTTTCTCCTGACGTCCTGATGTTGCATCAGAAACAGCCAAACCAAACTCCATTCAGAAAACAGTCATTTTAAAGTCGTGTTCTTGTCTTCTCGCAGACCGACCTGACAAAGCATGACCTCAGCCTGTTTACAAACCTGCCTCCTGATGTAGTTCTCTCAGCATCCTCTCAGCCTGTTTATTGTCATTAAATCTCAGTAACATCTGTTTGTTGTGGCTTCATAGCGCTGTAGTGAGACAGATCTCAGCCCACCTGTGACTTGTTAGATGCAGTGAAACTGCCACTCAGCGGAGACAGATGGACAGGCGCTCCACAGCTGAAACAGAACGCCGGTAGTTGGTGTCCATCAGAGAAATCCTGGTACTGATCCGAGCTCACAGCTCATCACACTGGGCACTGGTCAGCCTGAAGGAGCTGGAAGCAGCAGGAGAGCTCATCAGACACAGCTCAGGAGGAGGAGGGAGGTTAACAGAGCTTTTTTAGATTTTCTGACGTTTTCATGACTGAGCTGAAGTTAAACAGAGGTCAGAGGTCAGTTTGTTACAGAATAGTATTGACCATAGTTTTTGAGTTGTTATCTCTTCGTATCTGCTTAGGAGCTCTTGTTTTCAGGTGTTTTCAGGTGTTTCGGTGTGTCGCGCTCTCAGCTGTTTTATTTCTGTTTGGCTGCCCCCCTCCCCCCTACACCCCCCTACACCCCCCGTCCTGAACCAGCAGAGCCTCCAGGTCCACAGAGGGTTGATCCAAACACAGAGGCTGATTTCAGATCAGCAGAGCTTCAGCGTCACTTTTCGTTTGTTTCTTTGTGTCGTTTTCACGTCTTTGGGCTGTTTGTGTTTCCGGCTGCTGCCCGCGATCTCTCTCTGCCTCCTGCTGTCGGGTCAAAGACGCAACACGACGATGACAGCCACAATTCCACCTTAAGACTCTGTTAATGTGTCCACTGATTATTATAATTTAAAGGGGATTTATGGGATTTTAAAGAGATTCACTCCTTTTATTAAGTCACAATGAATGATTTTTTTGTTTGTTTTTTATAACTTTTAACCAGTAAAATCAGATACAAAGATCCTTACAGTCTCTTGAATATAATAAAACTCATCGTCTGTTCGGTGATAGAGACTCATGGACGTTCAGCAGTTTTTACTCGTTCCCTTTAAAAAGCCTTAAAACGGTTTATTCTAACTGATTAATGATAACTGCTTGAAGATTGAAGTTAAATGTAATAAGACATGAAAATCACCCCTTATTACAAAATATAGTTTTATAAAAGAGTCATTGAGAGAAGGTTTGAATAGAATAAATGATCTTCAGGGATTTTCATGGACAGGGAGTCCACTAATGGACCCTCACCTCGGGCTGTTTGTTCATCATAGAAACCACTTCATGTTTCAGTCTATTCATTTACTTCTGATAAATATTTAAATAATCAGTTAAAATGTCTTTAGTTTACAGCTGAAAATATTTGAGCGCTCTAATTTACCATACTTTAATAACACCTTAAACTCATCGTTTGATCTGTAAATTAAAGGAAAAGGTTTTTTTGTGTTTTCAGGGTTAATTTCAGAGATTTTAAGGGATTATTTTTCTTCTTAAACTCAGAGGAGACTTTGTGCTGCCACGTGTTTTTTAACCCGACAGTCAGATCCTCACAAACTGTCGTTTTATTTGTCTGACTTCCTGTCCCGCCCCTTCCTTCTGTCTCCGTCCAATCAGGAGAAGCGGATCGACTCGCTGGACGCTGCGAACTCTCGTCTGATGGCGGCGCTGGCGCAGGTGAAGGAGCGCTACAGCACGCCCAACCTCCGCAACGGCCTGTCACCCACCAACCCCACCAAACTGTCCATCACTGAGAACGGGGAGTTCAAGAACAGCAGCTGCTGATTGGTCGAGTGGGACATGAGAGGCGGCGCTTAAACTGCCTCTGAGACCACAGACATAGACGGTCCGGATTTAAAGAGTCGTAAATACGAGTGTAAATACTGAAGTTTGATCTGTTCAGTGTACAGAGTGTGTGTGTGCGTGTGTGTGTGTGTGTGTGTGTGTGTGTGTGTGTGCGTGTGTGTGCGTGTGTGTGCGTGTGTGTGCGTGTGTGTGTGTGTGTGTGCGTGTGTGTGTGTGTGTGCGTGTGCGTGTGCGTGTGCGTGTGTGCGTGTGCGTGTGTGTGCGCGTGTGTGTTTGCGTGTGTGTGTGTGTGCAGCGTCACAGAAGCACAGTGAGGAAGATACGAACCAAAAACTAAAACGCACTCGACTTTTCTAACTGACTTTTTTATCGTTTTTATTTGAACCTTCAGTTTTTTTTTGTCGTTGAGGCAAAAAAAATATTTTGTTTTATTTCTGAGTGGAGTTTTTTTTTCTTTTACCTGATGAGTTGTGTTTTTTGGGGTTTTAATTTATTCCTCCACGTCGCCCCCTTGTTGCTGATCTACTGAATAGACTCCTGTAGGATCAGGGTCAAAGGTCACACACCTGTCTGCTGTCCACATGTTAATAAAAGCTGCCTGAAAGTCTGAGTGTCGCTTTTTTTTCTGTCGTCTACAGCTGCTCACGTAGATGTGTTCATCCTGCAGCAGTGAAACAGGCTGTAATGGCTGCAACATAATTCTTGATGGGTCAAAGGTCGTCCACTAAAAGTTCTTGTTGTTTCCACTGACAGGCTCAGATTGTTATTCTAAGTGTGTGACAACATGACAGAAAGGATCCCTACAGAGATAGACCTTTTTGTTACAGAGGAAGATGATTGTTTTAACCACACACAGACGTTACATCGCTCTCTGCAGACACACCAGACTCCATTCAGAAAAACACTGATTTTACCTCACAGACAAAATGGGAGTTTCTGCTCTACTGCTGCATCAATAAGGGAGTTTGTTTTATTGTAAGACTTTGGTGTTTAAATGTTTAGTCCAGATTCAACACAAGTTTTTTCAAACTCAAATTAACTAAAAATATAATCAAGGCAGTATCTCCTGTGTTCTGTGAGCTGAAATTGCTGTTATTGTCAATGGAGGCTGGTGGCTTTGAAGAGAGAGATTTAACTCCTGTTTGTGGTTAAAAAAGCATCTTAATCTTTAACAAAAGGGTATCCTTGTAGGGACAAAAACATACAGTACAATACATATAATAATCTGTGTCTAGTATGTTTTCAAAAAGTTTAAAACAGCTGATTTGTTATAATCAAAGTTGTAAATTGTTTCAATGTCATTAAAATGTTAAAGGTTTTTTGCAGGTTCAGATTTTCTTTAAAATGAACTGAAAGTTTTTTAAGTGATAGCGGATTTTGAGAAAATGTAAAAAGTGTTATATAGGTTTACTTTTAATCAAATGAATGAAAAAAAATAGTTAGAATCAGTGTTTTCTCATCACCTGCCCCAGATTGAGCCATTGTCTGTGTTTATGGGTGAAACAAAAATCTATTAAGACGATTTTCGGGATTTATTATTTAAGTACGTTCTGGTTCAAGGGAAGTTATTTTCGGCTTTTATTTTAAAGGACACCACCGGAAGTGGCGTGCATTATTCTGCTAGCTTGACCTTTCAGGTGACTTGTAACAGACTGGTTTTGTGTTTGTGTCGGTTGTTCTCGGTATTTTTCGGTCTTCTTGTGGCGGAGGTGTTTTGTGACGTCACAATGGTCCTCAGGTACCTCTTGACGGCTCTGATCAATAAAGCTCAGGTTGTGGAAAAACTGTCGGAGTCTCTTCCGGTCCGCAGCGCGGCGCGGCTCACCGCTCGGGCCGTGCTGAAGGCGCAGGAGGCTGGCAAGGACGCCGCGGGCCGGGCGCTCCGGTCCCGGACGGTCCAGCAGATCCGTCAGGAAGCCGCGAGGGCTCCAAGAGGGCTGGGTGAACTGAGCCAGAAAGCCCGGAGGATACGAGAGACCCTGCTGGAGGACGTCAGAGACGGAGTCACCGAGGGGAACCGGACCAGACAAGTCAAACACAAGAAGTAATGATGCTACATCCGCCACGAACTTTCAAAATAAAAGCATCCCAAAGGACAGAAGCGTGTCTCGATTGAAAATAACTGGAATATTTAACATTTCATGATCATTAAAACGGTGTGACTGGATCAGGTGCTGTTCAGGTGTACTTCATTATAAGAACAGGATAACAGATTGCAATAATCAATTTGTTGAAAGTTGAAATACTGTAACAATCTATTACAGTATAAATACGTCAGTGTTATACTCTATTAAAAGCAAAGGTAGAAAATACTACAGCGTAATACTTCTTTACAGTTAAAACGGCAAATTCTACGGTGTAATACTTTGTTATAAGTAGAAACATTAGAGTGTAGCTACTAATCAATTAGCATCACAATCACCAGTGGTGATATTAAGGTAACACTCCATTAAAATAAGACATATTATAAAAGTATTACTACATTTATACAAAAGTATAAAATAATTATTTCATCCTTTTTTAAAGTAAAATTCAGATGGAATTAATTAAGTCAAACTAAACATTACATCGTATTAAAAACATGCAAATAGAGAAAATCGTTGTAAAGTTAGTAAATGGAAATGCTTTCTGCAGTACATGTCACATTACCACAGCGTATAAATAAACACCACAGCCGTTAAATAAACGTACAGAGGAGTAAAAGTATAAAGAAGTAGAAAACGGAATTACTCAATGAAAGAAAATCGGAGCATAAAACAGACTGTTGGTTTATTAATGTATCATTTATATATCATATACAGGTGTAATTTACAGCAATAGGACACAGATTCTATTATACAAAGTTTGCATGACACACTTATTATTATTAATTATGTTACTCTCTGTTTCCTCACATTTTAAAACCATAATCTAATCACTTGTTTCAGCGGTTATGTCTATCATGTGATCACCTGTCAGGCTCAATAAGTATGACCCACACACCTGAGGAGCACGAGGCTCACCTAAAATTCAACAGAAAAACACCGAAACGAGATTTCCACCTCTGAAAAGTGACGTAGATACGTTCATTCAATAAAAAACAGACATTAATAATAAATAACGAAAAACTCACCTGCTGGTGACGAGTCCTCACTTCCTCCTCCTGCCGCAAACTTCAAGTTCTGACCGGAAGTCATATCGTAAATATTTTTTTAAACAACCCCGATGTTCTGATTTTTTTTTTTACTTTGCATGAATCACAAATGTCTCCTGTAACACTGTTCAATACTTAAAGCAACGAGCCGCCTTCTTTTAACACTTATCACCTGTCAGACTCTAAAGAGGCCACGCCTACGCTGACGTAACACTAAGCAGCCGTTTTAATTTGCTTTAAAACACCTGAACAGGTTTTACAGTAAATTCTGAATCCTCAAGTACTGAACTGAAGTTCATATTTACATTTTTACTTAACTTGCTAAATTAATTTAACAGTTTTAGTTACAAAGAAAACATGGGTCAAAAATATTAAATATGATTGTTATACAAAGACGCTCACAGGTGTCAGTTACCGTGTTAAATACAGTACTTTTAATAGTAGAATCTTGTGTGTAAAAGGTATTATCCTTTGTGCATAAGGGTTTAAAATACATAATGGCTACCTTTACTTTGAAAAACTAACAGAATGCGTTTTGGCTTGATTCAGCCTTCTGTTTTCCCGATGTAATAAAGTCGGTAAAAAAAATGCTTGCAAAAGATACAACTGTACATTTTACATCAACAAATAAAACTGAATGAAGAAACACCAACTGCTACAGACTGAACGTGTGTGACACGCGCCCCCTGCTGGTCATGATGTGAACATGAGTGTGACACTTATGTCTGCTGCTCTGTCAAAGGAGAAACAACGAGGAGGCAAAAGTACACACTCTTTCCTCACGCACGTACTTGTGTAAATATATGCACACTGCTGTAAGTCTCCGCAGCATTGACGCCTGGATGACCAAACAACCGTAGAAGAAGAAATAAAGAGCCGCGCACCACTTCCTGTTTTCTTGTTAAGTTTTTATTATGCTTAAAAAAGAAAATTAAAAGACAGAGGAGGTGGTGATCAAAGAAAAAGAAAAAATATATATTCATATTCAAATATCTTTATACTTTTCTATTCATATATGATTAACAATGCAAAGAAAATAACTCCGTAGTAGTAGTGCTTAAGTAAAGTTCAATATAGACTTTTATTATAACAAAATAGGCAGTTTACCGAGGGTTAAATATCTGTCAAAATCTCATTGTACAATAATCGTCTGCGTGGAGGCGGCGGCTCGTCTCCAGCTCGGAATCACACCACCGACATCGTTTCATGGTAAGACACTGACGACGCTGACGGACGTCCACGCGCGTCTGACGGGGCTCGAACTCGCGTCATAGAGGGCGCCGCTCACACAGACACCAAACACACACACTGATGATTATGATTAACCGATTAAAATGAGTCGAAACTTCTGATCAGGTCAGCCTGTCCTCACACAGAGAATATCTCAAACTGCTTCAGTGAAGGAAATAGAATATTTCAAAATAAAACTCCCAATTCAAGAAGAGTTTCCAACGATTCCATTTTCTTTAAATAAATGTAAATGATTTATGACTATGATGGAGATCATCATGATATGTTTATTTTAACTGTGTGGGTTCTTCAAATTATGTTTTTGTATTTATATGATTTTGTATTGCGTGTTTTTCTAAGATCATTAAACTAAGTCTTTCTTTCAATACAAGAAAAAAAAGTGTATTTCAATTACATTTATTCTAATCATAAGAAACGAAACAACCATGAAGATGGAATTACCTTGAAATGATGCCTCGTAATGACATTTAAGATGTGGAAGATTTAGCTTGAATGTGTTGTTTTAAACAGGTGGAAGGGATGCCGAAATAAGTATGTCATGATGCACTTTTGTAAAAAGTCTGAATTTATGTTTGGTCAGGTCTGTCTGCAAGACGACAAGAAAACAAATCTTAAAATGCTTGTTTTTTGAATGGGGTTTGGTTTGACTGACGCAGGATTTTCTCTCACTAGATGAGGACAAACATTTTGAATCTTGTTGGTTAAAAGCTTAAAATGTCAGGTCCATGATTTTGTTATTATGGGATGTTAAATATTGTCTGTCTAACGTCCTGTCTGAAAATTGTGATGTGACAATAAATCAAGTTTCTTCTCTTCTGGTTTAAGGTGAAACAGGCTGAAATATTCTCCTCTGACAGAACTAACTTCACCTTTTTGCAGAACAGGTAGAATAATCAATGCCGTGACCTTTGACCTCATCAAACGGGGTCAAGCTAAACGTCTAAAATGCTTAATGTTGAGCGATTAAATCAGAATTCATTAAGAGAAAACACAATTATTCCTCGTTTGTTTGAACAGGACAAATCAGAGTTTGTTAATGTGAATTAATAAAATGTAATATTTAAAAATATTTGCTGTTAAAATCACACAGCGCCCCCTAGCAGCAGAGCAGAACCCTGCAGAGTGTCCTGTCAAACATCCTGCAGCAGCGAGGAGCAAAAGAATCAAATTGAGTGTAAAAAAGAAAAACCATGAAATGAGCGCAGAACAGAAGAAGAAAAGCTGTGACATCAGACGCTGAGGCGCAGGGGCTGATGGGAAATAAACGGGGCATTTAATGACATGCTGTTAAAGCTCAAACGTGCAAAGTTCTGCTTTTTGTGTCTCCGCCTTCCTCCGGACCGACAGACGCTGCCTGAGACTGAAACTCCGTCCGTCTGTCGACGCTCACCTTACAAGACAAAAAAAGGGGAAAAAAACACAAACAAAAAATAGATAAAATCTTCTTCGTACGTTTCTTCTTTCGTCTCCTCCTCTTTAGTTCTCCTGCCTTAAACATTAAGGAGCTGTACCGTGTTGAGTGTGATGTCATCATACTTCCTGTGTGCTTTACTCTGCTGGTCAGGAAACCCAACAATGGAGTCTGAGATACAAAATAAAACAACACTCCGGTCAGTCGCTGTGTCGTGTCGTTGATCAGGGGGGTGAGGAGCGTCCGAGGGGTGAGGAGGGGGACGTGGGGGGTGGCAGCCATCTGCAGGTGGACTTTTCAAAATAAAACAGATCTAAAGAGAGGAGCGATGGAGCAGACAGCGTGTTCATCCTCATAACTTCTCCTTAGACTGTACCCAGATGAACGGACCCGACTGCTCCTCGATGATCTGCTTCACCTGATCGTAGATCTCCTCCAGAGTGTCGCCCTGAACGATGGCTGAAAGGAGCACAAGGTAAAGAGTTAGAGAGGAAACCAGCAGAGGACGTCACAGGTTAGATCTTCTTCCATCATTACCATAAACACACACACACTGAGTCACACCAAGCAGCAGCCTCTGAGGCTGAAACATGGAGCCAATACTGCCAATAGTACCAAAGCCTGCAGTTCCTCTGGTGTCCACTTGAGGCTGTCTCCAGCAGTGAGTCCGTCCCCATAGAGCCCAATGTTAAACTTTACAGCAGAAATAAACATGTTTACAGCCTGGTACAAAAAACAGTTTGGGTCTCTATAGCTCATTTCTCTCTTCATGACAACTGTACGGGGAGAATCTTTATACAACTCACCTGTTTACATTATATTAAGCAAAACAGGAAACAGAGACGGTTCAAGGAGCGTCTTTAAGGCCAGAGGTGGCTTCTGACATCAGCTGTGTTTGCACGGCCTCACCTGTGAAATGCTCGGTGAACTCCTGCTCCAGCTTGGTGGCTCTGTCAAAGGTTTTCCTGCCCTGCTCCTCGGTCAGACGCTTGTTCATCTCCCTGCAGGACACACACACACACACACACACACACACACACACACACACACACACACACACACACACACACACACACACACAGTCAGCAGACTGTTTACGGGATCGATGAAGAATCAGGGGAACTCGACTCACATGATGTTCTCCACAGATTTGGGTTTGACGAAGACGGCGATGGGGTGCAGCAGAGCCAGCTGGAGTCTCTTGATGGCGTTTCCCGACACGTCCAGGATACAGTGTTTACCCTGAAAACCACAGAAGAAGACGTTTTTTGTTAACGTGCACAGATTAAGTTAATTTGTCAGGTAATGTTGAATGTTTTTTACTTTCATTTAAAATGCTACAAACAGAGATAGCGGCTGCTCTTGTGAATCTGAAGACCTCCTGCGCGCTGTCTCACTTACAGCTGGAACATTTATTCAAATAAAATGAAGGCTGAACAGAAACGTTGATTTCATGAACATTTCAGTAGCAACAGGGACACTGTCAAAGCTCTTACGGTCTTTGTGTCACCTGAGTTGTAAATCTAAAAACTTTGCATCTAAATGGATGAAAAAAGGAACCAATGTCGAAGCTTGAGTTCTCAATAGTCTCTGTCATTTTCACCATTCTGCACCGGTGAGCTCAGGAAGTAAAACAGAGAGAGTGCATCAGTAAACAAGTTTAAACCAACCGCTGACAGAGCCGCTAACAATCTGTTCTAGATCAGAAAGATAAATGTCCTGACGCTGTCATGAAAGCCGCTCAGTGTTCAGATATTCAGACTTCCTTGAATGCATCATAAATGATGGCTCCGCCCTCCGTCTCATGTTACAGTAGTGTTCTTCTCCTCCTGAGGACAGACCTGACAAAGCTTCATGTTGTTCCTAATCTGCATCATGATGTTGTTCTTTCAGCAAACTGAAGAGCCGTTAATTAAAGTCCATCACAAGAACATCTTTCTGTTTCTGTAACGATGCAACATGTGGAAAAGGAAGTTGTTTATCGCTAACTGCCGGCACGTTGTCCCCAGAGGCTGTATCGCCGTCAGACCACGGCCGAAGGGATGTTTGTTGTTGTTGATTAGAGCTCTGGTAATCTGGGCCTGGTTGTTCTACACATTTAATGGAATCCAGCTTCCTGTTGTCCTGGTTGTTGTGATGAGACTACACACTTTGTCCACAGGGGGCGCCACAATCCACACAGTGAAAGTTCCTCACAGCTGCTTTAAATTACAGCAGTTTGAAACTAACTGGATCACCTGACCTGATCCCAGAATCATTTCCTCTTTTGAACAACCCACTCTGACGATTCGCTCGATCAGAGAGTTGTGATTCGATAAGATTACCTTTAACCAGGCCCTTCATTTGGTAATCCTGGAAAGTCTGTATCTGGATCAGGTTGATCCAATCCAGTTTTACTTTGAAAAACCAGGACAACAGGAAGCTTATCTGCTCCTGGATATTTCATTCTGATCCAGATCAAACTCTCTGAACAGCTGGCAGTGAGCCGGTACCTTCTCGGCCACCTCTCGGACCGACTGGACGCTGGTTCCGTACAGGTGGTTGTTGTATTGCCCCGCCTCGATGAACTTGTGGTCCTGGATGTCCTTCTCCATCTGCTCTCTGGACACCACGAAGTGATAATCTCTGCCGTCCACCTCGTAGTCCCGCTTCGGCCGGGTCGTATCTGAGAGAGCGGAGCAGGAGAAACTTTAACAACTGCAGGAGCAGGATACGAGCAGACATGTTGTCATGAATCAGTCGTGGATCTGCGAGGACTTACGCGGGACGCAGGACCCGAACTTGTCGGGGAACTCGGAGATCAGGTCGTCGTTGATTCGATCCTTCATGGGGCCGAGGATGATGACGGGACGGGTGTAGTTCACTGAAAATGTGTGTTAAAATGTTGTAATCATGTGACATCAGAGTCAGACAGGAAATGTGTGGAGAGAGAGGGACGGAGGCAAAATAAAGAATAAATAAATGTTAAAATATAAAGAGAATTAAATGAAAGAAAAAAACAAATAAAGAAGCCTTAGAAGCATTCTCATTTATTTTCACATTGGCTATAAAGTCTTTTTTTTCTCTATATTTTCTACATTTGTATTTATTTTTTTAATTCATAAATACATAATAAGGTTAATTTATCATAATCCCTCTATGTTGAATGAACGAATGAATTGTATTTCGAAGGATGAACCCCATGACATGTAGCATCTCATGGGTATGTTTCCTGATTCTGTTGCTATTCCAATAAGACACAATCTGTCAATCATCTGGCAGTGGGCGGGGCTTCCTGCCCAGCCTGGGCAGTCGACAAATCTAATTTACAGACTTATTTACAGAAATAATTAAAAAGTTAAAATATATTATTTTAAAAAAATGTTTAGAATAGACAGAAAAACTATTATTTTGAAATGTTTAAATGTAAAAAATAAATGAGCAAAAAAAGAGAAAATAAATGAAAACGCGTACGATTATTATTTTGTTACATTCCAACATTTCCTCTTCAAGTGTTTCTTTTTCTTTTATTCATCTTCATTATATCTAAAAAAATATTTCCTTATTCTTATACAGATTTATTCTTTATTTTGTCCCTCCTGTGAAAAATTAAAAGATCTGGTCTCACCTTCCTGCTGAATGACGGGTTCATACGACAGAACATACTCCTCCTGCCCACCTGTGACACACACACACACACACACACACACACACAGAGGACAGTTAATAAGAAGAAGAGACTTCAACACAGTTTCATTACAGATGATGAGAGTGAGGATGAGAGGAGGAGGGAGGAGGTGAGATCAGAGGATGTGACGGCCATATTTGGCTTCTTTTTTGCACGAGAGGTGGGGGGGACGCGGCAGCCATCTTTATGTGCAGCCACTGGTGCGTGAGGTCAGCACCACTCTCCTTCTTTAATGTTATCAGAGTGATTCAGTGTTCAGGTGACTCTACACTCGCTCTACAAACATCCATCCAGAGTGCATGCAGCAGCAGCAGCAGCTTTAGTGTAAAGTGGCGTTCAGGGACGTTAGCAGGGAGTTTAGCTGTGTTTCAGTGTGTGTGAGATCATGCTGTTATTGTCCAATCAGGCGTCAGTGCTCGTTAATGACATCAGTGAGGGTGTTAGCAGTTAGCAGGTTCACTCTGATAGTTAGTGTCAGAGCTCTCGGCACTTACGGTAGCTACTTTCACTATCGCTGGCGTTAGAGGTCACGTGTTCTGGAATCACAACAAACACAGGACACGCCGGGTCAGCTGAGAGCATCGTTTTCCCATAATGCTTTGCTCACAGGGCTCAAAGGGTTCGAGTCCAACAGCAGCAGAACGACCACAGCAACACAAATATTTTCTCATATGACATTTTCAAAAAGAACATCAAGCGTCAGGACACGGAGGACCATGAACATTTTTAGAAATCTAAACTTTCCAGAACTTTTCAAGGCCTTTAAATCACATCTACAAAATACAACACGTTGTACTGTGTGTCCCTGAACACATCACACTGTGTGTCCCTGAACACATCGTACTGCGTGTCCCTGAACACATCGTACTGCGTGTCCCTGAACACATTGCACTGCGAGTCCCTGAACACATCGCACTGTGTGTCCCTGAACACATCGCACTGTGTTTCCCTGAACTCATCGCACTTCGTTTCCCTGAACTCATCGCAGTTGTTCTTATTGCCTATTTTTTTATCTTATTCTATTTAAGTCTTTTACTTATTTTATTCTAGTTCTGTGTTAATTGTTCTGCACCAAAACCACCCAAACAAATTCCTTGTATGCCTAAGCTTACTTGGCAATAAACCTGATTCTGATTCTGTGTCCCTGAACTCATCGCACTGCGTGTCCCCGAACACAAATCGCACTGCGAGTCCCTGAACTCATCGGACTTCATGTCCCTGAACACATCGCACTGCGAATCCCTGAACTCATCGGACTTCATGTCCCTGAACACATCGCACTGCGAGTCCCTGAACACCTCGCACTGCATGTCCCTGAACACATCTCTGGGTGGTAAAGTCATGTTTGTGATATCTGAAATTATACACAGTAAACATCTTTTGTACACAGTCACATTTACACTTCATGTCCAATCCTGTTTCACTGTCATCTATCATATCTACTATTGTGCTACAATGTTCTTTCAAAATAAAATCAATTAAATATTTAAGAAAAAACGTTTTTTGTTACAAATTTAAAAAAATGATATTAACGAAGTATTTCCCTTCAAAATAAAACAACCTATTTTTTAGCACTAAAATGATTTTACAGAAGTATTTCCTTCAAAATAAAACTTCTGTTGTGCAGCTACATTTTTACAAAACAAAACAATTTGTTGTTCACTGAAATCTTTTCTTTTTAACAACTTGTTCACTTAAATATTTATTTCAAAATAAAACAGCTTCTGAGGATCACTGAGATCATTCTGACAAAATAAAAGCTTTCTGTTGTTCAATGAAACTTAAAAAAAAAAAATCGATTAATTTTCAAAAGTTCTGAAGTATTTAAGATTTTGGTCCGACTGTGATTATGATTAATTCATTTGTTTTATTAATATTTGAAATCAATACTTCATGTCTCATTGATCTGCAAACCTCACTGATATCGTTGGATTTATTTTAACGATGACTTCAGAGAGAACTGAGTTTACTATCTTTAATGTTACTGTTCTTTCTGTTTCTTCCAAATACATCAACATTTAGGACTTTAATTCTTCTGTAAACGTGAAACTCTGAGCTCCGTTTTCTCCTGAATCTCAAATAAAAGATTCATGAAGTCCCAGGACGCTGCACGCCTGAGCAGCGAGGAGACCAGGTCGTACAGAACACTTAAAGGATGTGACAGGTGGAAGTGAAACAGATGAATGTGATGTGGTTTTTCTCAGAGAGAGGGAGTTTGACAGAGGGTGAAGAGGTGGAGCTTCGGGCTGGAGGATCCTCGACTGTCAGAGGAGGAGGAGAGGAGAGAAGGAGGGGAGAGACTTGGGAGAGGATACATGTCCACCAGGAACCACCTTCTTTAATGTCTGGCTGAAAGTGATAATGCACAGGGAGGCGTTCAGTATACTGAACTGTAACTATAACCAGCATTTCTTTTGACTGAATATTCTGAAATAAAACTATAAATATTTGTGTCCCAGTTGAACAGCAGCATCAGCTTCAGTACTGGGAGATCATGTTTGATACCAGTGACTTTTTACAGCTGGTCCAGTGTGTCTGTTGGATTCGTTGGTTAGCTGTTGGTTCAATGACGGAGTCTGGAGTCAAAAATAAGTCTGTAACAACTGATGAAACCAGCTGCATGGAAATATTCTGCACTCTGTACACTCTGCAAAAGTTCTCAATAAGGACTTCTTAAAGCTTTGGCAGTGTTTGGTTTAACTGAAGAAGGATCCTGGTGGAGAACAGGAGGCTGATGGGAGTTTGTTGGAGGTGAGGTGGAGGTGAGGGGACACACTTACTGTGGCCTTTAGAGAGCAAGTCGTCACTGTTGTCCTGAGGTCAGCAGAGCCGAGTGAACAACGAGGAGAGAACAACACAAAGTTACTGAGTTACAGCGACAGACAGAGAGAGCAGAGGGAACGCAGCCGCTCGGCAGGGCAACAGGGCGGCCATTTTGGCTCTAATGGGGAGAAGGGGGGACTTTGGCCCCATCAATCACACAAATGATTCCTTGTTTTCGTGGGTTTTACGGTTGTCACATTGACTGCAACAATTTGACCCAATGAAGCAGCTTTTATCAGTCCAATGGTGGATCACATTATTCCAGCCATGCTCTGATGCCCTGACCGACAGTCCGTACACAGCAGCCGCCGCCGCCACCAGCTGACCTCTCTTTCTGTCGCCGACCAATCGTCTCAGACAGACCGCCCCAACCCCGCCTCCCCCGTACTTACGCTCGACATCGCTGGTCTCCTGCTCGCTCGCCTCTTTGCTCTTGTAGAACGGAAACTTTCGGGAAAAGAGGTTCTTTTTACGCTTGTCATTGAGCGACTGCTGAGGAGGAAGAGGAAGAGGAGGAGGAAGAGGAAGAGGAGGAGGAGGGGAGGTGATGGAATAAAAAAATAAGAGGAAGAAGAGGGGAGATGGGGGAGTCTGATGTCGGTTCGGACAGAATGAGAAGCTTCGGGTCTGAGTCCTGACAGCTAAGATTCAAATCAAACTCAGCGACACTCAACATGTAAAAATTAAACATCAATAAACACCAACGCATTACCCCCTCCATGTTTCTCTGTCTGACAGGACAGAGACAGGCATACTCTGCTGTTACTCCATTATTCTCTGTTGTTATTATTTCTTGTATTTTGCAGGTTATTTTCTGTGACTGAAACTAAACACTTCCTGCACAGATGTTTCACATTAAAAGCCTTCCATTAGAAAGAACAAACAGCTGAGCCCTGCATGCACGTGGTGTCAGATGAGTCCTCCTGAATGGAGTACATTCACGTGAACGTCCTTTAAAGTCACAACAACTCTTAATGTCAGATATATTTTGGAAACGACTTCCAGAGCTGACAAAAGAAAATGATTGATAGTATTTCACATCAGTGTTTAGCTCACATGCAACTTGTACATGTTCTGAGGCTGGAAACTTTTCGATGTAGTGCGCCCTGGTTTAGTTCTGAGCATTCAAAGCCACACATCTTCTCTGCAGCCTCCAAGCTGCTTCCCTGACGAACAACCTTCGAAACTCAGAAGATGGAACCACAAAGGAGCATGTAGATGCAGGGATAATCCCTCTCAATCCTTGAAGGCTTTTATTGTGAAAGATCAGCAGGAAGTTTTTTCCCCGGAAACGTAAACATACTAGAGAAGAAGTAAAAGTGATTGGAAATAATCAGTGACTGAAAACAGAACACTTGAGTGAGTCGAAGCGACGTACAGATTAGTTTGATTCATTTTCAGCATCTAGTAATAAAGTTTTATTTTGTTTGTGTTTGCACCTGAACTGAAAACCGAACAATATTTGGCCCCACTATGGACAAAATATTCAGAATATATCTGTATCTGTATTTGCTGGTTTTATTCAAAGGAAGCTCATAAAAGCAGATTCACTATGTTTTAAACATTAATAGCTGCAGTGTTACACTGAAAACGGTGCAAACATCAGAATCAGACGTTGGTTTTATATTTTGTATCGCCTGCACACGAACTGAACCTAGAAATCCTTACTGTTCTGGCTGGTGTGGTCCTGTGTGTCTGAGTTTAACGTGGTGACAGTGAAGGCAGCAGAGATCAAACAAAGGCCGGATGAGGAGAAACAGAACATGCAGAAAACATGCAGAGATGCAGCAGCTACAAGCTAACAGAACACGCTAGGGTTGGAATCAGTGTTCCTCGAGTTACGGCTGGTGGGAATTAAACTGGAAACCCTGATGGACTTAGAGGACACGAAAAGAATACCCACTTAAAGGCGCTCAAACCAATCAACCCAATGGTGACGAAATAAGCTGGCCAAGTAACTAAGCCAAGTAAAGTAGGTGAAGCTAATATGTTAGCAAACAGCTGCCTGTTTTAGATTTTGTTAAAGCTGCATTTCTAATTTAATCTTTGTCCACTTGGGGGCATCACAACAACATATAACCACTATGATCTGACAGACTATCAGCTTATAAAGCAGATGAAGCTAATATGTTAGCAAACAGCTGCCTGCTTCCACATCAAGCAGATGTATGCCTTCATTAGCATCACATTGACAGTGATAGTTCCTCATGGTTCTATTCTCAGTCCTTCATATTTTAGATTGTGTTAAAGCTGCATTTCTGTTATATTTTGTCCACTTGGGGGCAGCACAACAAGCTACAAACAATGATCTGACAGAATATCAGTTTATAAAGTAGTTGATGCTAACTTATTAGCAAACAGTAGGTTATTGGGAAGTTAGTGGACTCTGTTTTTGGTCTCCACCACCTCCTGAGCGTAACATCAGTCTGCCTAGTTGCTAAAAGCTTCACATTGTTCATTAACTAGCCTCTAACTGTGTCTATCTGCTGTTTGCTGATGAGCAGTGAGTGTACAGTGAGTTTTTGGCTGCAGCTGCTGGACAAACTGCCACTTAACCAGACAGGAAATGTTAAGCCAAAACTAGGAGCTAAAAGAGGCTAAAATGCTGTTGTTCAGATCTACCACAGACGGCTTCAATTCAAGTTTACTAAAGAAATTAATTAGAGCATCTCCCACTAATCCGCTAATCTTTTGTTCTGCAGCTTTCATCAGAAGGAGGCGGGACTACTGACATCATTAGATCACATGCTGCACTTCAATGTTACCCAGCAGGAGAGAAAGTGACAGGAGGGGGGGTGAGAGAGGTGAGTGGTGAAGAGGAGGCAGAGGAAGGTTTCTGTGAGCAGCAGACAGTCAGACATCAATGTCAAGCGTTTCTCTCTGTAAGAGGAGGGAGGGGAGGAGTTTGGGGAGGAGGGGGTCATGCATGTTGTTTTTTTTCTCCCCCTCCATCAGTCTTGTGTGTTAGAGGGCGGGGCCGGGCGGAGCGTTTTGGCAACGCGTGTTAAAGCGACACACGGTTTTAAAGGTGGGGAGGCGCTGCTGCTGCGGTTCGGCTGCTGAGACGTTGAAGTGGTGAAGAAGAAAACATCTCGTAGATCAACAACAACATGCTGTTAACTGGCAGCCGGTTTTTAAACATTAGTCAAACACTCATTAGTAGGTGGCTGCGGCTCAAACAGAGTTCATCTTCATATAATCTGACAGACGTTGGATTTAAAACACATGACACGATGAATTCTTCTCTAGAAAGACTACTGAACTCGCAACATAATTAATCAGGCAATTCAGATGTTTTTACTGTAAAAACATGAAGAAGAATTCCTGTATTTGCAAACCTGGACTCTATTTTTACATATTTTGGGATTACATGACAAACAGGTACACAAAGTGTGTGAACGTCTCCAGTAGATGTGTTCAGCCTGCAGCAGTGAAACAGGCTGTAATGGCTGCAACATAATCCTTGATGGGTCAAAGGTCGTCCACTAAAAGTTCTTGTTGTTTCCACTGACAGGCTCAGATTGTTCTTCTAAGTGTGTGACAACATGACAGAAAGGATCCCTACAGAGATAGACCTTTTTGTTACAGAGGAAGATGATTGTTTTAACCACAGACAGACGTTACATCGCTCTCTGCAAACACACCAGACTCCATTCATAAAAACACTGATTTAAGCTCACAGGACACAGGAGCTGCTGCTCTACCTTTGCCTCTTTGGAAAGTTTCTTTGTGTCTTTGCGTGACCTTTGGGTATTAAATGGTAAGGGAAGATCCAACACATTAACACAAACAAACTAACCAATCAAGGTAGCAGTAGATCAGCAACTCCCAATTCCTGCAAGGTAAAAAATACTGTTTTTGTTAATGGGGTCTGGTGTGTTAGCAGAGAGCGATGTAACGTCTGTGTGTGGTTAAAACAATCATCTTCCTCTGCAACAAAAAGGTCTATCTCTGTAGGGATCCTTCTGTCATGTTGTCACACACTTAGAATAACAATACTCAGGTATAAAAATACTGGAATTCCTGTTTAAATGTTGCAGACAGAGAGAGTTCAGACAGTGACTAGACTTTAACATCAGGACTGATTAACTTAAATACATTACAGGCACTGTTTTTCCCTTTTATTGAACTAATAAATAAGTTATCTTAGAGATAACTTAAATTAGCTTAATTTAATAACTGGAGGCCCTGCCATTCATTCATGCAAGGCATCATGGGAGGAGAACTTTCTGTTCTACTGCTGCAGAGGAGCAGAAATGAAACACTCACCCCTCTGTCTCGAGACTTTGCGTTAAACTTCACCGTCTTTAATCTCGCTCTCTCCTTCTTCTCAACCCTGAGGTCATAGAGGACAGAAGGTCAAGGGTCAGCAGAGGTCATGTTTAAGTTAAGACGACATTTCAGTTTCTCACCCTGCAGCAAGGTGAGAGGTTAAAGCACTGGAGGTGGAACATCGATCCTATTGCACTCTTCAAAGCCACCAGACTCCATTGACAAAAACAGTAATTTAACCTCACAGAACACAGGAGATGCTGGTCTACCGCTGCCTCAATTAGTTTGTTTGTTTGTGTTATTGTGTGACTTTGGGGTTTTAAATGCAACAGAACAGAAACAAACTAACTGATCGTGCAGCTCTTTTTGCCAATGGAGTCTGGTGACTTTGAAGAGAGTGATTCAACAGCTGTTTATGGTTTAAAAAAACAAGCAGGTAAACAAGATCAACAAAAAAAGAGGACATTTCAGTGTGTGTGACTGACCGTCTCTTGCTGGGGATCACCCCCACCTCCTCCACCTCCCCCTGCGACGTCAGCTGTCGGGCCTGCCACCACTCGTCGTCAGAGGCGTTCACCACGTGGAGGATGTCTCCGAACTTGAAGTTGAGTCCCTGACTGGGCAGACCAGAGTCTCTGGTCTTATCGTAGTCAAAAAGAGCTCTGCAACACACACACACACACACACACACACACACACACACACACATACACACACACACACACACACACACACACACACACACAATTAATATAATAATTTTAAAATGTGTTGCCTTATATTACAGAGCAGTTTACTATAAATAAAAAAACGTCATTGTCGTTCATTGGGCTACCATCTTACCTGACGTATAACGACCTCTTCTGACTCGTCCGCAAAGATCCTGAACCAGAACTGATGCTGCTGTTCATCATCTGCTCCCTCAGGTCATGGATCTTCGCCTCAAACCGGCTGTACTCTGAACAGGAAATGGACGTTCTCAGTGTAGAGTCAAACAAACACAATTTAAGAATATTAGGGGTCCATGACTGGACAGCTACTCGAAAGATTCCAGTTTTGCCGGTTAGCCAGGAACCAGCTGCCCAAAACATTTAATCTGGATCGGAATGATCCGGATTTGGAAATCCCATTTTTCACTTTCCAGGATCAGCTAATCTAACTTCCTGTTGTCCTGTTTTTTCAAAGTAAAACTGGATTAATCAACCTGATCCAGATCCAGACTTTTCAGCTGGGCCCTGGATATAAGTGAACCCTCCCCGTGTCTCACCCTCTGGTCTGTAGTGGGCGATGATGGTCACCGTCTGCCCGGCGTTCTTCAGGGCAGCAGCAGCCTGTTCGTGTGTGGCGTTACGGAGGTCCACCCCGTTCACCTGAGAACACAAACACTGCGTTACACACAGAACAAGAAACAGTTTGTGTGTGTGTGTGTGTGTGTGTGTGTGTGTGTGTGTGTGTACGTACAGACACCAGTCTGTCTCCTTTCCTCAGCTCTCCACAGAGGTCAGCTGGTCCTCCTGCCAGGATGAAGGAGATGAAGATCCCCTCTCCGTCCTCTCCGCCCACGATGTTAAAACCCAGACCCGTCGCTCCTCTGTGCAGCACCACCTTCCTGGGCTCCCTGTGGGACCACACAGCTGTCAATCATCGTGACATCACAGCTGTCAATTCTGACATCACAGCTGTCAATCATCATTACATCACAGCTGTCACTCATCTTGACATCACAGCTCTCAATCATCCTGACATCACAGCTGTCAATTATCCTTACATCACAGCTGTCAATCATTGTGACATCACAGCTGTCAATTGTGACATCACAGCTGTCAATCACCGTGACATCACAGCTGTCAATTATCGTGACATCACATCGTGGCATCACAGCTGTCAACTGTGACATCACAGCTGTCAATCATTGTGACATCACAGCTGTCAATCATCATGACATCACAGCTGTCAATCATTGTGACATCACATTGTGAGATCACAGCTGTCAATTATCGTGACATCACACCGTGACATCACAGCTGTCAATCATCGTGAAATCAAAGCTGTCAATCATCGTGACATCACAACTGTCAATCATTGCGACATCAGAGCTGTCAATCATCGTGACATCACAGCTGTCAATCATTGTGACATCACAGCTGTCAATTGTGACATCACAGCTGTCAATTATCGTGACATCACAGCTGTCAACTGTGACATCACAGCTGTCAATCATTGTGACATCACAGCTGTCAATCATCATGACATCACAGCTGTCAATCATTGTGACATCACATTGTGAGATCACAGCTGTCAATTATCGTGACATCACACCGTGACATCACAGCTGTCAATCATCGTGAAATCAAAGCTGTCAATCATCGTGACATCACAGCTGTCAATCATTGCGACATCACAGCTGTCAATCATCGTGACATCACAGCTCTCAATCATCGTGACATCACAGCTATCAATCATTGTGACATCACAGCAATCAATCATTGTGACATCACAGTTGTCAATCATCCTGACATCATGTGACCTCACACACAGCTGTCAATCATCCTGATGTCATGTGACCTCACACACAGCTGTCAATCATCCTGACATCAAGTGACCTCACACACAGCTGTCAATCATCCTGATGTCATGTGACCTCACACACAGCTGTCAATCATCCTGACATCAAGTGACCTCACACACAGCTGTCAATCATCCTGGCATCATGTGACCTCACACACAGCTGTCAATCATCCTGGCATCATGTGACCTCACACACAGCTGTCAATCATCCTGATGTCATGTGACCTCACACACAGCTGTCAATCATCCTGACATCAAGTGACCTCACACACAGCTGTCAATCATCCTGGCATCATGTGACCTCACACACAGCTGTCGATCATCCTGGCATCATGTGACCTCACACACAGCTGTCAATCATCCTGACATCAAGTGACCTCACACACAGCAGTCAATCATCCTGACATCAAGTGACCTCACACACAGCTGTCAATCATCCTGACATCAAGTGACCTCACACACAGCTGTCAATCATCCTGATGTCATGTGACCTCACACACAGCTGTCAATCATCCTGACATCAAGTGACCTCACACACAGCTGTCAATCATCCTGATGTCATGTGACCTCACACACAGCTGTCAATCATCCTGACATCAAGTGACCTCACACACAGCTGTCAATCATCCTGACATCAAGTGACCTCACACACAGCTGTCGATCATCCTGGCATCATGTGACCTCACACACAGCTGTCAATCATCCTGGCATCAAGTGACCTCACACACAGCAGTCAATCATCCTGACATCAAGTGACCTCACACACAGCTGTCAATCATCCTGACATCAAGTGACCTCACACACAGCTGTAAATCATCCTGACATCATGTGACCTCACACACAGCTGTCAATCATCCTGATATCAAGTGACCTCACACACAGCTGTCAATCATCCTGACATCAAGTGACCTCACACACAGCTGTCAATCATCCTGACATCATGTGACCTCACACACAGCTGTCAATCATCCTGACATCATGTGACCTCACACACAGCTGTCAATCATCCTGACATCATGTGACCTCACACACAGCTGTCAATCATCTTGGCATCCACTCACAGTTTATGAATTGGACACAGCCTGAGAAGACGACCTGCAGACACTACTCAGGGTTGAAGTAACACCTCCTCTGCATGTTGTTCAGATGGAGAGTGAAAGTCATGTTTTTGTCCTCACCTTGTGACATCATCGTCTCCCAGCATGCTTTTCGGGGTCGGGGAGTAGCGTCCCGAGGATGCTGGCGGGGGGAGGGTCTGACCCAGGAAGGTAGGAGGGCTGATATGGTTCTCCATGTGCTGGGAGTACGCTGAAACACACACACAGAATTTATGAAATACAGTGTCTCTGTTTAAAAAAAAGCGCCGCTTCAGTTTCTGCAGAAATAACAAACACACGCCGAGTGAGCAAAAACACGTCCTCGTCCTCCCTGACACACCAACTCTGAGCAGCAGTGTGAGTGTTTCAGCCTCTGCTCCTTCAGTTTCTCCTTCCGATCCAACACCTGCTCAGACCCTCCTCTACACTCACCTGTCGGGCTCCTGTTACGCTCTGATTGGACGGCGCTGAGGGGGTCGTAAACTAAACTAGTGAGCGAGAAACTCGACCAGGTCTGATCAGAGACTGTCTTTGGAAACACACGGGCGTTAGATTCAAGAGTTTAAACTTTTTATAGACACATTTTATGTTTCAGAGACAAACTGTTGTCGTGTCTCCTGTCAGACGACTCTGTGCTGTTTAGTTAGGTGACATTATGACCTTAAAGCTGATGTAAGGAGTTTTTATCTGGTTATAAAACAGACTAAATTAATCCTGTAAAAGTGTTGAAATAGTGTCATAAATATAATAAAACAAACAAAAACGTGATATCTTCTTCAGCAGATTTGCATCCTTCGAAGGCTGTCCCATTTCGAAGACTCCTTCAGATGCGTCCTCCTTTTCCCGAGCCACGAAGGATCAATCGGTGTGCATCCTTCATGGCCGACGTATCGCAAGATTCATTGCCAACAATTCAAACAAGATGGCGGACTCTCAAGCAGCCGAGGAATACACTTTAAATGTAAAAGTTTTTGGTTTCAACTCAGTCAAATAGCAGCGATACGAACGTTAAAATACACGAAACGGGCCTTGAAACTTCAAATGATCTTAATAATAGGTTAAGTTACGTAATAGCTATTTTGGCTAGTTAGCCAGCTAGCTACCTGTTGCTAGATGACAGGAGCGGTGCTTTGTGACAGAAGGGTAAGGGCGGGAACAGCTGGCGACACAAACAGGAAATCCTCTGTAGACCAGACCGTCTCATTTCAGTTTTGCCTTAGCGTTACGAACACCGCATCCTTCTCCTTCGAAAGATGCAGCCCCTAAATTAAGACACAGCTATTGTCGCAACAACAACCCTAATCCACTTTTAGCGATGCTGGATTTATTTTAATCACATTGTTGGATATTTGCAACGAAGAAGAAGAAACCTGTCGTATCCCTGACACACTGACGGTCATTAGGAAAAGAGAAAGTGTGACCTTCAGGAAACAAGTGAAAGCTGGCAGAAAAAAGTTCCGAACATGTTCATAAAAAAAGATAGGGATGCACGATATTGGATTTTTTGCTGATATCCGATATGGATGTTTCCAACCCCTTCTGCCGATTGTCGGTACAGATATATCAGGGTCATGTTTTTTTCCACCTAACTGCAGAGAACATCAAGTCTCCCCTGTAGTGGAGTGGATATCATGCCTACTCTTATTGTAGTGGCCAAAACTGCCATACCGCAGACATCTTGCACCCTTCGTCACGCTTGTCTACTGCACCTACTACAGAGACATCAGTGAGTTAGTTTTGCTCTGATGTTTGTGTTGCTCTCTGTCAGCGTCCGCTTTGGCTACGCGTGTATTTTCGGCGTGTTTGTTGTTAAGTTAGTAAAATGACTGTGAGCTAACTGTGAGCTAGCTAAGAGTTGTGAAAGTTGTTTAACTTCTGTTCATTGACTCAATTTTTTGTGACTTTTTAGTCTTTATTTGTATATTGTTGATAACTTTGTGCAGGCAGTGCACATGCACTCACGCCGAGTTACTGTCGGAGCATTACGTCAAGCTGTTTAAGGGAATCATCGAGCATTAAGCCAGAATAAAAGCGTTGTTTTATCGGCGGAAAATTAAAAAAAAGATACTGATAATATCGTGCATCCCTAAAACGAGGTTATTATCGTCACAAAATTAACAATAAAAATATGAAAAGTAAACCAATGCAACAATTTCTACTCCAGAATCCAACAGTATAACACCTTTATTATATTATTATCTACTTTTAACAACTATAAACTTACCCAGGGTTTATGGACGATAACGGCTGGTTTTAAAACCTAAATATGTCGCGTCAAAAGCAAAGAGAAGAGAGAAAAAAACCTTCCTCCTCTATACCTATGAAAAATGGGACAAGATGTCAGCAGGTGGAGGTTTGGTCGGCCTGAAATCTGCTCGACCTGCTCGAGAGTCGGAGAGGTTGAAGGTGAATATGTTTATCTGATCCACTCCATTAAGTTGGTGCGTATGATAACTGGAGCAATGCATGATGGGACGGCGGCTGCATCATCACAACAATCATTTCCTCCATCTTTGTTCTGAAGCCGCTGCACACAGAATTATTCCTCATCCATTACCTGCAGCTCAGATCTTTTTCCGTCCACTGTGGCGGGACATTATTATACATATTGCTACCCCCCCCCTCCCCCCTCCCTCCCCCCTCCTCCCCCCTCAGTGCACTGCAGTGTTGCTGTGTGCTGGATTAGCCCGGCCACAGTGACAGCAGCCGAAGCTTGTGATGCAGCTCGACACTCGCTGATTGGATTTGCGGCTCGCCCTTCACGCGTCTCAACCTCAACACGTGGGGTGGGAGCAGGATGGGGGGGTAGTACA
Organism: Semicossyphus pulcher; assembly: GCF_022749685.1. NCBI lineage: Eukaryota > Metazoa > Chordata > Actinopteri > Labriformes > Labridae > Semicossyphus > Semicossyphus pulcher. The sequence goes on along the minus strand of NW_027211748.1, from coordinate 30,636,509 downwards.
GAGGTTAGGACGAGGGTGGGGTGGGGTATCGGGCAGTGAGGGGAGGAAGAAGAAAAGGAGGGGTGGATGAATGGCATAAATAACAGCATGAAGGGTGTCATTGATGCACTTTCTCATTAGCTTCTTTGTGTACAGTTAGCATGCTCAGGTGTGTATGCAGGTATCTGCCTTCAAAATCGTACCTGGATCTTACGCGTCACATGACTTCACAACAACAAACCAGATCTTTCCTGATATTTTCATAACTGTGAATAAAGTTCACCAAGCTTCAGTCTCATTGTTCTGCTGAGGTCCTGTTCAGCTCGTCCCACATTCGGTCCTTCTGTTTGTTAGCTTCTGTTCGAGTCTCTTCACACACGCTCAGTTTGTTAGCTTCTGTTCGAGTCTCTTCACACGCTCCCAGTTTGTTTAGCTAGCTCTGTCTCATTCTCTCTGTCCCTCTCTCTGTCTCTCTCTCTCTCTCTCTCTCTCTCTCTCTCTCTCTTTCTCTCTGTCCCTCTCTCTCTGTCCCTCTCTCTGTCTCTCTCTCTCTGTCTTTCTCTCTGTCCCTCTCTCTGTCTCTCTCTCTCTGTCCCTCTCTCTGTCTCTCTCTCTCTGTCACTCTCTCTGTCTCTTTCTCTCTGTCTCTTTCTCTGTCTCTCTCTCTGTCTCTCTCTGTCTCTCTCTGTCTCTCTCTTTCTCTCTGTCCCTCTCTCTGTCTCTCTCTTTCTCTCTGTCCCTCTCTCTGTCTCTCTCTCTCTGTCTCTCTCTCTGTCTCTCTCTCTGTCTCTTTCTCTCTGTCCCTCTCTCTGTCTCTCTCTCTGTCTCTCTCTCTGTCTCTTTCTCTCTGTGTCTCTCTCTGTCTCTTTCTCTCTGTCCCTCTCTCTGTCTCTCTCTCTCTGTCTCTTTCTCTCTGTCTCTCTCTCTGTCTCTTTCTCTCTGTCTCTCTCTCTGTCTCTCTCTCTCTGTCTCTCTCTCTCTGTCTCTTTCTCTCTGTCCCTCTCTCTCTCTCTCTCTGTCTCTCTCTCTCTGTCTCTCTCTCTCTGTCTCTCTCTCTCTGTCTCTTTCTCTCTGTCCCTCTCTCTCTCTCTCTGTCTCTCTCTCTCTGTCTCTTTCTCTCTGTCCCTCTCTCTGTCCCTCTCTCTGTCCCTCTCTCTGTCTCTCTCTCTGTCTCTCTCTCTTTCTCTCTGTCTCTCTCTCTGTCTCTCTCTCTCTCTCTCTGTCTCTCTCTCATTAAATAATGCTAACAACTAACAATTGAGAGCGCCCGCTCTCTAGCGAGAGGAGGTGGAGACGTCGTCCATCTTTATACATGGTCATCGGGTCGGACTGTCCCTCCTGTCCTCATCAGTCCAGGACCAGTTTGTCCTTCACACGAAGGTTCATCGTGGATCCAGAGTCCGTGCTCTGAATGAGAAGAGTTCTGCCATGCCTTGACTTTGAAACGTGCTGCTGAATATCACAGGGAACGCCAACCCCCACCACCCACCATCATCATCATCATCATCATCATCATGTCAGACTGCAGTCCCCTCTGTTTCCAGCACTAACCCAGGCAGGAAGTCACGCGGGCCGAATCTGAAGCAGGACCTGATCATCTGGTTTGAGTTGTTAGTCTGAGGACTCGAGGGGACTCGAGGATGGTTTGACCTGGACTAACATGAGCGAGTCACATCATTAACATGCTGTTGAACCTGATTCTATCACTGCGACTTAATGTGACACCACCCAGCAACAAAGATGACAAACATAAAATCTGAGTCTCAGTTAAAATCTTCTCATCTGTACCAGAAGGAACAAACAAAGTGCAGTTTTTAACACCTCAATCTGTTCCTCTAAGCCTCTCATTAGTGAAAGAATAACAATAGAAATGTGAAAAATAATAGTCCATTATTTTCTCTGAATGTTCTCATATTTGATGTTTCTCTGCTCTTCAGGTGACGTGGAAACGATCTGATTGGCCATCATGAAGGACGTCTCGTTCCCTCACAGGTATTTCAGAAGTTATGCTTTTATATTTTAAACCACCTGAAAGATAAACCGCGGACTGTGACTCCAGACTTTTCAAAACTCAAAATAACCGGCTCGTGCACAGCTTCAAGTATCTTCTGCCCCACAAGTTTTAACGAGCCATTAGGAGCTGACGCAGAACGATGCATGAAAACTCGATCACTCTCATTTCCCCTAAAATATTAAAGCTGCTGAATTATTTCTACACGTGTGATGTTTTAATCATAACCTGCAAAATGATTCATTTACAACTGACTGCAGTTTCTGTGCGATAAACTGCACGCTCGATTCCTGCAGAGACCAGAGCCCTGCACTGTGAAAACCAGTGCTCCCAGTCTGAGCCAGCAGTCTGACGCTCCTGTGGTGAAAGATCTGAACAGGAAGTAAAAAAGCTTCACTCACAGTTGGTGAGGTCGGGCGGGGCGAAGCTGTCGTTCATGAAGACACTGTTGGGTTTAGCCACTTTCAAGTAGACCACGTCAGGAGTGTTTTTCAAGGCAGTGACGGCGTGTTCGTGGCTCACCTCCTCCAGGCAAGCACTGTTCACCTGAACGCAGAGAGACAAACTCAACACACACTACATACTACATCAAAAATATGCATTGGCTATCATTTTAAAGGTATATGTATGTATAGGTAAATATATGTACAGTATATTAACCAGAATCAGCTGTTACATCACGCTTTTCAAAGCCACCAGACTCCACTGACAAAAACATCATTTTACCTCACAGAGCACTGAAAGACGCAGGTCTACTGCTGCCTCCACCGGTTAGTTTGTTTCTGTTATTGTGTGTAAAACAAAGTTTGGGTTGGCTCTAAAGCAACCATTTAAACCACCAAAGCCACACAATTACAAAAACAAACTAACTGATCGAGGCAGAGGCAGAGCAGCAGCTCCTGTGTCCTGTGAGTTAAAATCAGTGTTTTTCTGAATGGAGTCTGGTGTGTTTGCAGAGAGCGATGTAACGTCTGTGTGTGGTTAAAACAATCATCTTCCTCTGTTACAAAAAGGTCTATCTCTGTAGGGATCCTTTCTGTCATGTTGTCACACACTTAGAATAACAAAACTCAGGTATAAAAATACTGGAATTCCTGGAATAACAATCTTTGAGTGGACAGACTGCACGGAGAAACACACTGAATATATATTATCCATGAGAGAGCGCTTACAGCCAGCAGTTTGTCTCCGATCTGCAGCCTCCCGTCTTTATGTGCAGCTCCTCCTTCGATGATCTTGGTGACGTAGATGCTGTTGTCGCCTGGGATGTGCTGGTTCCCCACTCCGCCTGCTATACTGAAGCCAAGACCTGGAACACAATGAGACCAGGACCAGGACCAGGACCAGGACCAGGACCAGGACCAGGAGGGTGGAGAAAGACTGTTAGAGCAAACATCAACCTGCCAGCGCCTTCACCAGTTTACAGTAACATTTAGCAGACATCATTAAAACATCCTGCTGCTCATTCACCACACGAGACAAGTAAGGCTCGTCAACACACAGAAGCATCTTTCAGGATGTTTCTGAGGCTTTGTTCGTGAACCGGGTTCTTGTCTGAAGCTCCTACCACACATCTGTACACTCCACTGTCCCCGTCAGCAGCTCTCATTACAACTCTCAATATCTAAATCATTACCATCGAACCCTTCCTGTTACCTTTGGGTCCTTTCACCAGCTTGATCTCCATCAGTTTCTCAGACACCGGTTTCCTCCTGCGCACGTAGAGCCGGACCAGAGAGCCCGCCTCCTTCAGAGCCTCCACGGCTCGGCTGTGGGTCACATCCCGGACATCCACCTCGTTCACTCTCAGGATCACATCGTTCACCCTGAAACACAGGAAGTGACCGGCTGTCAATCATCCACATATGTGGTCTAAGGTCGGTTCATTAAAATGATTCAGTGAAGTTCATCGTCAGATAGAGAAAGACAATCAATAGGCAAATATATTGATGCTTGATTATTCGATTTGGTCATTTTTCAATAAGAAAACAATTGATGGTTAAAGCTTCTTTAAAGTCCATTTCCTGCTTTTCTGTGTCCTTAGTGACTGAAATGAAGAGTCAGAGAGTTTCCCTGTGAGCTCTGAAAACGTCTAATAAAGTTTTTACAAATGTTTTTGTCACATAAAAGGTAAAAAATGGTTTGTTGCAGCCCCATCATCAAGACTGAAGAACGGAGGCTGTGAAAATCAGTCAACTGACGGCCGATAGGAGAATTTAAAGGAAATGTTCAACATGTAACATCAACACAGTCTTATTTGTTTAAAAGGTTTATAAAGAGAAATGTGAAATAAAAGTTTGTGGTTTTAGGGATTATTTTGTGCGCTCTGCATCAGACAGACCACACAGAGTGGATGGATGTAAAAAATACAGGATTTCTGCAGGTTTCAGCTAATAAAATCAGGCCTTTTAAGGGAATTTAAGAACCTATTTTTCATCCATATCGATCAGCAAAACAAATCAAAGTATAATAAAGAAAATCCCAGAGTCTTAGAATCAGTGTTGGGGATAACCCGTAACAAAGTAATCTGTTAGAGTACTCCAATTACTGTTATGTTTTAACGAGTAACGTAACGCGTTAGTTCTGCAAGTCACGTAATCCATCGTTTAGTTACTTTTTCATCAACAGTAATCTGTTACTGTAAAATAAATCTCCGTATGTCTCTTCTTCTTTTGTCTCCACAGAAACAGAAACTCCCTGAAGCTCTGTTTCTGTTTCTCTCCTCCTTCTCGGCAGGTAGCTGCGTACCAGCAGAAGGTAAACACAGCTGTGTCAATGAGCATGTGTAGCTAACTAACTCAGCTAGCGAGCTGTCAGAGAGGACAGCGTTTACTTTGTGGAAATATTCACATGATTCTGAATGTTTGGGTGAAAGGGACGAGAACAACATGACGGTGAAATGTAAGCTGTGTCTGGAGGAGAAGTGCTCGTCAGCTGTGAAGAGCTCGACTTCTAACGTGAAGAAGCATCTGCAGCTAAACACAGCTCCACAACACTGGTGGGACTAAGAGCCCGTGTTGTTGTTGTCATGGAAACAGCTGTGCCTAATACTGTATGCCTCTGCCCAGTTCACTGTCAGACTGTTAGCATCATAAAGAGCTGTAAAGGTTATACTGCGTCTGTCAGTCCTGTTATCAGGCTGCAGAGTTACAGATTATGGGCCGTAAACGAGGCGATGCAGAGACGGTAGAGTCGATACATAAAGAGGTAGACGTACAGCAGGCGACACGCCGTCCTGATGATATAGTAGTTTTAGTAGTAGTTTTGTGAAATGTCTAATAAAGCTAATAAAAGTGAGGCTTTCATCACACGTTTCACCGTCTCCGTCTTCTCCCTCTCTGTCTGCAGAGCTTTCAGTCAGACACATGACCCTCACTGATGACAGACCAACAAACAGGGTTCATGGTAGAGGGTAACCTGAGACTGCCCCCCACCATCATCATCATCACCTGGATCAGGTGTGTCAGAGTCTGGATGCTGCATTATGAATGAAGCATTGAAAGCAGGAGGACGCTGCAGGGGTTTCTGGGTAAAGGACAGCTTTTTACTAACAAGTCACAACTTAAAGGGTGATCCTGGTATTTTAAACCTGCTCCTTATTTTATTTATATTGTGGATCTAAATGACTAATAAGGTACAAAAACGTTTGTAATGTCTCCAGTAGATGTGTTCATCCTGCAGCAGTGAAACAGGCTGTAATGGCTGCAACATAATCCTTCATGGGTCAAAGGTCGTCCACTAAAAGTTCTTGTTGTTTCCCCTGACAGGCTCAGATTGTTATTCTAAGTGTGTGACCACATGACAGAAAGGATCCCTACAGAGATAGACCTTTTTGTTACAGAGGGAGATGATTGTTTTAACCACACACAGATGTTACATCGCTCTCTGCACACACACCAGACTCCATTCACAAAAACACTGATTTTAGCTCACAGAACTCAGGAGCTGTTCATTCACATCTGCCTCGATTGATTCGTTTGTTTGTGTTCTTGTGTGACTTTGGTGGTTTATGGTTACTTTAGAGCCGACAGAAACATGTTTTTACATACAACAAGAAAAACAGAGTAACCAGTTGAGGCAGTGATAGACCTGCATCTCCCAGTGCACTGCGAGGTGAATGAGTGTTTTTGTCATTGGAGTCTGGTGGCTTTCAACACATCCGATACTGATCTGCTTCGATTCTGATACCTTACGCTGCTAAACCAAGCATCGATCCGATACCAGACTGAGACTTAAAAAATAACAATATATACTTCAGCACTGTATGGATGATTTTCAGTTAGACTTATTGTATGTATTTGTATAATATTGTTTTTTCCTGTTGTCGTTTATGTGATTTGACGTATCTTGACTGCAGTAAAACAGCTGGACCTGGACTATGGGGAACATTTCTGCTGAACTCTTCTCGTATTATCTCAGGAGTCACAGGTGTGAGCTGCCTCACCTGAGCCGTCCGTCCTGGGCAGCCGCTCCTCCAGGTATGACTTTGGTGATGAAGATGCTGGGGTCTTCACCGATGTGGGGGTTGTCTGTGCCGCCTGCGATGCTGAAGCCCAGCCCCGAGTTCCCCTGGTTACCACGGAAACCACAATTGAAACAAACAATATGCACGTTAGCAAAAATAAGGCTTTTTCACAGCGATCAATGTTAAAGATATAATCTCTAAGTTCTCAGTCTTGTTCTATTTGACGGCAGCTAGTGGCGATAAATGGGAATTGCGGGCGCATATGTCCCAATTTAAGCAGACGTCCACAGTCGGCTCCGGCTGTAACTCTTGATTTTCCTGGCTGACGGTCGCTTTCCTTTTCAGACTGTTTGCTTCATCTGAGCGTCGAGTTTGTTTCTTCTTCTTTGGATTTTCACTTCTTGTTGAAGTTGTATCTGTAGTCATCCATCTTTTCTTTGTGTGTTCAGCCATAGTAGATTACTGTTTACTCGCAACACTTGCAGAGAGCGGAAAAGCAGCCGCTTAGCTCCGCCTACCCTCTCTGGCAGACCAACCACTGCTGGCTGATGGAAAACGCGTCACTAACTGGGCGCCGCCACAGACACCCAGTCCATAATAATACTATATACTGCAAACGCAAAGGCTTTGATCAGTGGGCAATAGGCTCAGTCACCATGTGTGACCTCATTCAGAGAGAGAGACTTACAGACATTTATTTACGTGGAAATCTTCAAGATCATTACTTTAACTATCAAAATGTGGATTTTTCTAAAGGAAGAGATAAAAAAAACCCATCTAAATTATATCAGAGAAGAAGAAACGAGTGAATATTTAAAAATTATGCCTGCTTTTTCAGGAGGACTAAACTTTGATAACAAGCTGCCTGACCAGGTGTTCTTTTTTACAACCTGTGGTAAGTCATTATATATCCTCTGGTCATAATTATAATACCTTTCATAAACTTTAATTCTATTTATTCATTTCATGCTTTAATATTTACATAAATGAAGATTAAAAACATGAAGGGGGGATAATATCACATCACATAGAAAAAAGTAAAAGTGATTATTGAAAGTGTGGGAGAACTAAATTGTCCGGTGAGTCCTTTTAACATTTAATCAGTCGAGCTGAGTCGTAGTTCTTTTATTTAATCAAATGATTGTTAATAACAGAATCTGTGAAACAATTTTGAGATGTTACAATAATGTTCAAATGTAGAAATTCAAATGTAAGAAACTCAGGTTAGCATCATTAGCATGGCCTGTACATGTCAACACATTTCCTGTGCAGACTCAACCGACAGCATGTTTGTCTGTCTGTTAAAACTTCCTGACTTCCTGTCTGTGGCTCGAGGCTTGGAGCTCATTGGTTCCTGCTGAAGATGTTAAATATGTAACGTCATATTTAAAAAAGGTTCAATATATTTAATATATTAATAAACAGCTGCTTACTGAAGTCAAACAATCAGGAGGAAATAGTGTATCTGTTGAGGACTACTTTCAGCAGCGGATGAATCCATATTTGGGTCAGCAGGACAGTGATGCATTCGTACGTACATGGCCTTTAAACTTTATGAACTAAAGTAATAAACTAACAGACACACGAGCAACACGAGAGCCTGAGGCCGGTGGAGCCTTCAGACAGGCAGGATGTTTTTCTGTGGGCCTCAGCTGCCAGAGACGCTTTGTATTCACGCTGCACTGACTCTAATTCTCACTCGAAGAAGCACGGCTGAATTAGGACAAGAAAAAAAAACAGGAAGATGATAAAGAAGATTTCACCACAGGCGGAGTCAAGGATTAAAACACAGCTGCATTATAGAGAAAATGTGTGTCCTCATGTCCCCTGATTTTTACACAAAGTCCTGTTGCTTTGTAGAGACACCAGTTTGTCCTCTCAAGTTTAAAAGCACATAAACTCAGTGTGTCAAAGTCAAACTAACAGCATGTGCTGCCAGGAGTGTCGGCAGGGTGAATCCTCTGAGTTATGGACGGCGGCTCACGACATGGCCGTGATTCAAAGTGAAATACAAAAGGACGTCTTACCCTCTCCAGCGTGATCTCCTCGTACTCATAATCAGCCTCCGTCCCGTTCACCTGCACAAACACACACACACACACACACACACACATTTATCAGTTTATTACCTGTCAGGTCACTTTAATAAACTAACAGGTGATTTATACAGAGTTACAACAACAAAATACAGGATGTAGAACGCTTGTCACCGAGGGCAGGGCGATAAAACAATGTTGACAGGAGATCGTGATAAAATCAATGATGATGAACTGGACATTTTGACTCTATACAGATCGACTGAACAGCCTGTAACAGCAACAACAGCCAGTTAGCACGTAGACAAAAAGGTCTATCTCTGTAGGGATCCTTTCTGTCATGTTGTCACACACTTAGAAAAACAATCTGAGCCTGTCAGTGGAAACAACAAGAACTTTTAGTGGACGACCTTTGACCCATCAAGGATTATGTTGCAGCCATTACAGCCTGTTTCACTGCTGCAGGATGAACACATCTACTGCAGACAATCCAAACGTTTTTGTACCTCAGTCATTTAGATCCACAATAAGTAAATATAAGGCCCGGGATTAGAAATACCAGAACTACCCATTAAATATATTGTCGCTGCAGTGTTCATGAACTGGTCTGCCTCCTGACTTTAATGAGGTGAGAGCAGAGCCAGCCAGAGAAAGCTGCTTTTTTCACACTGCTGTCTCTTATTTTCTTCACATCTCTTCTCTTCTGCAAATTAAGCTGGCAGAGACAAAGCGGGAACTCGCTGACAGCAGCCGACATCTCCAGCGTCACAGAGCCAATCAGAGGCCGGCCAGCTGTTTAGTCTCTGTCTCCAATTTAATTTAGACCGGTCCAACACCAGGGTCAGTCTGATGAGGACGCACAGGAGCCTTTTACCTTCAGTTCAGCAGGCTGAAACTGAACGGTCACACAAAGTATAATGCACTGTGTACAAGTCCTGCTGACTGCTACTGTTAAACTCATTATTTGTATCAAAACATAATAATTCATTAAAAACAGCAAATAAAAAGGTGCATTTTGGATTGAAAGGTTAGAGGGTTCTTCATCAGTTGCTACTGAATCAATGATGTCATGATTTTCCATTTTTTCATAATCCTTGTTCAGCAGATGAAACCACAAACAGCCGTACATCGCTCCCTGAAAAGCCACCAGACTCTTAAAGAAAAAACAATGATTTAACGTCACAGAAAACTGGAGTTCATACAGTGTTTTTGTTGAATGAAGTGTGAAACAAATATTGCTCTGGATTCACACTCACTACTTAAAACACAAACATTACACAAAGACACAAGAAACGTTTCCTATCGAGGCAGCAGCAGAGCAGCAGCTCCTGTGTCCTGTGAGCTTAAATCAGTGTTTTTCTGAATGGAGTCTGGTGTGTGTGCAGAGAGCGATGTAACGTCTGTGTGTGGTTAAAACAATCATCTTCCTCTGTAACAAAAAGGTCTATCTCTGTAGGGATCCTTTCTGTCATGTTGTCACACACTTAGAATAACAATCTGAGCCTGTCAGTGGAAACAACAAGAACTTTTAGTGGACGACCTTTGACCCATCAAGGATTATGTTGCAGCCATTACAGCCTGTTTCACTGCTGCAGGATGAACACATCTACTGGAGACATTCAAAAATTAAATTACACTTAAAGAAATCTGTGCCATTAGTCTGTAAGATATTTAAACGGATAACTGAACCATCAAAAGGTCAAAGGTCAAAACAACCACATAAACAATAGACCAACTATTTTGGAAAAACCCCATGACCGGATTTAATGCGACCGAGCTGTTTTTGGAGTTAAATAAAGATTTTTTCCTTCTAGCCACGTAGTTAAACTGCATGTATCCAGGTTAAGCTTCATCTTCATCGAATTATTCTGTTTGTAATTAACACACTGTCACATGCATATTCAATGATGCATACAAAAACTATGCATCCATCCAACCTTGAATCGCATGAACTGCATCAGTCAGCTGCTTCCAAATGTATCACAGCTTTGTTGTACAGTATTAAGACTCATTTGCATTTACGCTGAAACATGCAGAGCCAGAAAAAGAAGGATGTTCAAGTTGGTTCTTATTTAAATATGTTGTTTAGTTCGACATAGAAACTGCTAACTGCCCCTGACAACAGCTACCACAGCTTCTGTATCCACTGTCCGCCATCATGTCTGTGTTCAAGACAACATCTGTAGTCTCTCACAACTGGGTTAATCTCCCTCCTCCTCCAGGAACTGTGTCTGAGCTCTCCTGCTGCTTCCAGCTCCTTCAGGCTGACCAGTGCCCAGTGTGATGAGCTGTTAGCTCGGATCAGTACCAGGACTTCTCTGATGGACACCAACTACTGGCGTTCTGTTTCAGCTGTGGAGCGCCTGTCCATCTGTCTCCGCTGAGTGGCAGTTTCACTGTATCTAGCAAGTCACACGTGAGCTGAGATCTGTCTCACTACAGCGCTATGAAGCCACAACAAACAGATGTTACTGAGATTTAATGACAATAAACAGGCTGAGAGGATGCTGAGAGAACTACATCAGGAGGCAGGTTTGTTAAGAGTCTGAGGTCAGGATTTGTCAGGTCTGTCTGTGAGACGACAAGAACACTACTTTAAAATGGCTGTTTTTTGAATGGTGTTTGGTTTAACTGTTTGTGATGCAACATCAGGATGTCAGAAAAACACTTTTTTGCTCCGATTCTTTTTAGTTTGCACAAATATTCAAATCTGTATTTAATAGCGTCGCCTGAAAACCTTGTAGCTTCCTGGAGCAAAAACAATGAACGCTCTCCCTATTACCGTTTTTATTTCAGATCCGTTAGATAAAGAGGATGGTGCAAAAAGCAATCCATAAAGAAATGCATGTTTCCAGTGTGCAGACTCACATATGGAGGCGTGTCCAGGCTGTCTGTGTTGACCACCACAGGGGGAGGATTGGCCTGAGGAGAGAAGACACTGTCAGAGAAACATCTGCAATAAATACCCATCAACATCCAGCCTCCCACACAGCTCCACCCCTGCAAACACACACTGAACCCAAAATAAAAGCCAGCGCTGACATTAAAGAGCGTCCCCGTGCCACCACAGACCAGCTGAGGATAACACAGGAAGCCGGTGGATTTGAGCAGAGATTAGTGAGGACACAGCGCTACGTACATGGTGGCATTTCACACTGCAGAAGATGCAACGCTGAAGCATGAAGCCTTAAATCAATCAAATCAAGTCCTGCAGGATAAACGGCACTGCTCCTCCACTTCTTCTTCTTCTCCTTCTTCTTCTAGCTGTAAATTGAATATCTGCGGCTCGCTCCCTCACTCATTCTCTTTCGGTCTGCCTCAATCGCTCGCTCACTTTCTGCCCGGGAGGAGCCAGATGGGCTCTTTAAAGTCATGTGGGGGGAAGTGTGGCATTTCTCCCACTGTTTCTATCTCTAATCTGCTCACTTCATCAGAGCCACAGCTGGACGGCACACATGGAGCGATGCAACGACAGCGACAGAAGCAGACGAGCAGCCAAACAAACGCAGAGATAGATCTATGGATGGATGCATGGAGGGATGGAGGGATGGAGGGATGGAGGGATGGATGGAGCAGAGAGAGAGACACAAGTGGAGGAAAATAAAAACAACAGAAAAAAAAAGAAACCTGTGACGTCGGAGGGATGATGGTGGTCTCGGCTGCAATTGGCGAGACTGGGATCACAGGGATTATGGGAGAGGAGGGCGGGGTGGCCTCGGCCTGCTGGACAATAGCATGGTGAGGGGTCAAAGGTTAGACAAACAAACACAGTGCAGCACAGATGAACAGCAGCAGGAGGAGGAAGAAGAGGAGGAAGAGGAGGAGGATGTATGCGTGTTGACGTCATGTTGAGGTGCCAGCTGGGAGGAGTTTGACACACGGGACGGGAGCGCAGAGTGTCAGAGAGGTCGACCAATCACAGGAAGACGCTCTGTGATTGACAGATTACCTGACACTTGCGCTTTTTGGACGTCCTGATGTGACAAACTCTGCCCATCTGCTGCTCTGAGAAGATTAAAGCCACACTATGTGACCTGGGTCTGACTCTGTGTGTGTGTGTGTGTGTGCGTGTGTGCATGTGTGTGTGTGTGCGCGTGTGCGTGCGTGTGCATGTGTGAAATCCCCCGTCCCTCGGTACAGTCTCCGCAGGGGTTGGACCTCCTTTTTGTCATTATTGAAAAGCAGCAGACGATTCAATCAGGCAGAGTGTTAACCCTGACAGCCAGCAGTGACATCACCACTGAAGGTCAAAGGTCACAACTGTCTACGCAATACACAGAATTGCTCTGCCCTATTATAGGAAATGTAGTTCTTTTTAATGTAGTAGAGAAAAAAATAAATAAATCATGAATTAATGATCAAATAAAAGAACTAAAAAAAACAAATATCAAAACATAAAATAATATTATTTAGCATTTTTGTTTATATTTAATTATATATTTATGTATAAATAACATATTTCTTTTAAAATGTCACCATTTCGTCTGTTTTTTAATTTATTTGTCATTAAAATATTATATTAATTATTTATATCACTTCTTTGTTTCTATTTCTCCTTACTTGGAACTAAATGACGTTGTGAAAAAAGACTTATTTATACAATAAATTAAGTAACTTAAATAGAAACAATAAATAAACAGTCTCTTTATATTTCCTCATTAATTCTTCTCAATTTATTTTTTATAATATTCCACATTTTATTTTAATATTTCTTTGCATATCAATTATTTTTACGGCTGTCCTTACACTCCGTATCAGCCTACACTGCTATGCCCTTAAAACAATTACATTTCTGCAACTTCACTGAAAAGAAATGAATGTCCTGTTCTCTCCTGTGTAGACTGTAAGGCTCAGCAGCTCTGTGAATTTACCCAAACAGACAAATAGCAGATCGTAATTTTAATTAATGTGATGCTAATTCAGCAGATTTAAGAGGCTAAACGTTTAGCACCTGGAGGTCCTAAACCTTTAGTCTACATTCATTTATATTAATCTGACCCAACTTTCCATGTTCATTCTATTCTTCCTTTTAACTTATTTTTATATTCAGGTAACCAGCATTTTTTAAAATCAAACTGAAGTCGCTAAGAGGGGAAATGACTCCCTACACACCAGTCCAACGCAGCTTACATGTAAAACACTAACAAAGAGAAGTGAGCGTGCGGCGGCCTTCAGCACTGTGACCTCTATTATGCAAGAGCAGGACTTCCTGGAGCCGCCGGCAGGAAGTGCCGCTCTGTTTCGAAGAGGCTTAATTGTTGTGCTGCAGCAGCAGAACTTGGAGCCCATGGAAAACCAACAGCCGCTAAAATTAGCCCCCGCCCATCGACCACATTGATCCGGCAGCCCTACTTCTGGAGCGCCGCTGACAATGGGGCTCAATTTCTCCGAAAGAATACAAAGTGGTGTGACAGAAACACCGCAGTAACACACAGAAAGGACAGGGTTTGTGTTTCAATATAACAAGAGTGACAGCTGGGAGTGAGCGCTCCTGTATGGACAGGATCTTTGTGGTAATGAAGATAAATTGAGTAAAACTTCAACACCGAGAGGCAAGCAAGCCACCAGACCCGGCTCAAAAGAAACAACTGCAGAGCTTTTAGAACTTAATCAATTAATCAAGCAGGGGATTAATATATTATATTATTGATAGAAGTCATTTAACAGTCTTTGTCTATTTCCTGCTGATTTCTCTTCCAGCATCCTGGATCATTTGGATTCTGACATTAAAATTCATCATCTTTGATTGTGGGAATCATATTTTGAATTTTCTTTAATATCAGACTTACACCAGATAATGTCTCTAACAATATCAGAGTCACCTGACAATATATTCCAACTGGTTTTTATACGTTTGGCAAACAAGACGTGTAAAAGTTTGATATTTTACTGTAGAAAAATGAGATCGGCGGAACTGTTTCCACATATAATCATTGATTACAGACTGAACCCAATCAATCCGATGATAAGTGCTGTGTACCGTGTTTACACACAGTACATTAAAGAAAATGCAAATAGTGTAAGGAGGAAATAAGAGACCACAGCGCGCACGTTCAGATCCAAACATGATGCATGCATTGAGAGAGACGGTGGGAGAAGAGCTGAAATGCTCCAGCAGACTGATGACGTGGTGGTTTTCAGCTACAGGGACAGAGGTCATGACAATAGTCACCCATGGACGGCCTGTTATTGATTCTCCATAAACTGACACTTCAGTAACTCAGTCTGACTCTGAGAGGTCACACACACGACACACTCGCACTATGAAAACAGCTTTTCAATCATTTTCATTTCACTGATCCACTTCCACAGCTCCTCGATCAACAAACACAATGAGTTCATGGGTCAGAGGTCAAGACAGCACAACAATACAACTAACGAAAGCACCTGAAAGTCATACTTTAAGAGACACTATGATGAAGTTTATCTTCAAATCGCTGTTATTAACCAGAAGACGCTAAAAGCTGTGATTGACCAACACAAGCAGCCGATCAAGAAGTCTGACAGCAGAAATAAAACCTGAACTGGCCAAACTTTGATAGAAATCAGGAACTATCTCATGGACAAAAAAATATGCACGATAATGAATCTGAAAAGACATTTGATCTTTTAGAGCATGAGACACAAAAAAAAAATCATACACACTCACGCTCATTGCACCAAGAGTAAAAACTTTTTGGTAACCAGTTAGTATCAAGACAACTGAAGCTACAAACTGAAGTGCTTTTTGAGGACACAGTCTTACTAGGTGCTACCAATACCCAGTGCTACAACCATGAGCTCTTTGTTGCATCTCCTTTGCAGTGTGAATACCCGGTGCTGGCACCGACCTGTGAGAGACATTTCAAAACGCTGTTTTACCAACATGATGCAACGAAACTCAGTACTTTATTGGACCGATTCGGTGCTATGAATACCCAGTGCAACAGACTTCCAGACTTTATCTCATCGACTTGGTGCTACGAAGATCTCAATATTTAGTCCCACTGACTTGGAGTAGCGTCCAGTAAACGCTTTGCAAACTTTATTTTACCAACTTGGCGTTACAACTGCCCTGTGCTACAAAATTCAATACTCAATCGTACCATCACAGAGCGAAGCATTCGCTGCGCTACGAGTCAATACCGTATCGTACCGACTTGGTGCTACGAATACCCTGTGCTACAAACTTTAGTGTCCCCAGTGAGTGCAAGGAATACCCTGCTGAGAACTTCATGACTTTATCATACAGACTTTGATACTTTATCTTATTAAATTGGTGCTATGTCTACCCAATGGTAGGAACTTCCAAACTTTATTGTATTGACTTGGTACGACGAAAGCCTTGTGCTACAGACAGTGTACTTACAGAATACTGAATCGTACCAACTTGGTGCACACACCCTTTGCTTCAAACGTCTTACCTTAGAAACGGATTTGCTCTGAATACCCGGTGCAAGGACCTTCCAACTTAACTGTCTCGACTTGGTGCTGCGACCACCCTTGGAGAGACGTATTCCCTGTGCTACAGACGTCCTCTGTCAAGCCTTACCTGTGATTCTGCAATTAACCTCTATGACATACTGGTAATTGTATGATTAAAGATTTTCTCACAACAAAAAACAATTTCCAAACTTCAAACAGAACATGCTGCCGATGTTTAAGTACCTTACAGAAAGAGAAGGGTACCCAGGGTATTTCCGGCCTGCTCGCTGCGTGGCAGCTGCTGCCCACTTTAGCAGTACTCTTTGTCGGGCTTTTCTTGACGCTGTCCCGCAGGTTTAGGAAACGACTACGAGCTCGGAAGGACGCGGGCACAGTGCAGGCGGTAAATGTCGACAGAGATGCCTGGACCTGTGGACGATTCGGGAGCTGCTGCTGTTGTTGCTGTCGATGGAGCTCGATGGCATGCTGCCTCTGGAGCGGGTGCAGGTGGGCGATGGACTCCTGAAAGTTGATGTTGACCTGCGGCAGCTTCTTCTCTGCGCCGTTCATGGCCTTGGAGTTGAACTCCTGCCAGGGGTAATGTGTGGTCATCTTCCTGGAGGAGATTCTTGATTGGAGGAGGTTAAATAATAAATTATGGATGGTTCCTTCAGATCTACAGAGGCTTGTTCAGTCTCTGCGGGGTGACGGCAACATATCCAAAGTCAATCCTGTTACTCAGGCTCCACCACCTCCCTCCACCACCAAAGCACAGTAACACTCCCTCTTCTTTCTCAGTTACCCCCTCCCTGTTCAGTTGCTCTTTCTCTGTGACACCCTCCCTCTTGTCTTCTCTCATTCTCCTGCCAATTTATCGGCTTCAGTGAGCGTGGCACATGTCAGCACGAGGGGGGCCGGCTCCACTCTCTGCATGAATAATCGATGTCGCCCCCGGATTCAGACACAGCGATGTGCATGTCAGCGTCAGCGTCGAGGGGGGGATGCAACGAGAGCTAGTGGTTAGCGGCAGCAGGCTGCAGAGGCTTTAAGCTTCTGCTGAAGATAACAACCTGACAGTCCTCGCAGGCTGCTCAGGACCAAACCATAAAGCTGCTGCTGATGTGTTTTTCCAGTGAAACACTCAGATAGCACCACAACAAAACCTGAGGGTAGAAGAAACCACTATTTAGAGACCTGGAACCAAAGTAGCAAAGACACATAACAAATTGGCCTGATGTAGCCGACTTACAAACATCAAACAACCGCTCTATTCTGGCACCCAAACATCTCAGGATATTTAACATATATTTTCTTTAATCAGAGGTATGTTACCTCATCAGAAAAAGGACAATTACTGAAAAAAATCTGATTTCTTCACAAACTTCTCCTAATTTGTATAATGCGCTCCACGTCGTCCTCCTGGAGGTCTATGCACACACAGACTTTAAAGGAGGCTGCAGACTGCTGGTAAGATAGCTGGAAAGTTCAGAGCCATGATCAGGCTCGTTTTGCATGAATGTTTATAATCTGGGTTTTAAAAAGAGATCTTATTCTTATCTTACTGTGCTTATGCTACATGATCATTTATTTATATACAAACTGAATTCAGCTTCAGCACGAAACTGGTTCAATAACAATATTTTATTATCTGTATGAAAACTTAATTTAACAGCAGTACAAAGTAAATACAATTATTATTCCTGCTGAGCCTCTCCTGTGACAGATAATGCTGTATTGATGGTGTAGAGTAATAGTAATCCAGCCTTTATGATGGGTTAATTATGAATGGGAGTTTATGCAACATAAAAACACCCCATAATAACCCACGAGTGCTGACATCACGCTGTGCAGTCGGACAGACTTCATAAGTGGATTTAAAATCCAGGAGGGGTTTGGTGGGAAGAGCGTTTCCAGACCTTTCCCTCTCCAGCACCTGCAGGAACCAAAACCCTACACCATCAACATTTCATCTGGATGCACGACAGAGCAGCAGCAATAAACCAGCCTGGACTGTCCCTGAACGCCTCGTCTCCATTCATACCTACAATGGAAGACAAAGTACTTCAAAATGTATTGATTTGTATCTTGACTGTCAAATGAACAATACAGAATGTTATTGTTGCTTTGTTCAGCCTGAAGGTCCAATCAGGATCGAGCCGGAGCATTAAGTGTGCAGGAATCTGCTCCACATGATGAATCAGCACAGAGCGTGTCACAGTGAAATAAACATCACAGTCTGTGTCAGAGACCATCACACTGCTCTGTCCTCCACAGAGACACTGAGGATCTGCTGGAGATTAGGATTAGTGCCTCAACTGTGCTGCTGTGCGTCTGCAGCTCCCCCTGCAGGCCACACAGATTAACACACAGCTGCTGCTCCCATCCCTGTCAGCTGATGTACAATCCAGAAGTGGAGCCAGTTATAAAAACGGGGTCAGTAATTAAGTTCTTGTTTCACAAAACTGTTACAGCAGGGAGGAGCAAGTATGAAGTACTCTTCCTTTTTCCTCATTTATGTGGAAATGTATGCAGCAGGAAGCACCGAAGCTGCTGCGTTTCTCTAACCTGCAGAGGTTAAAGTTCGCTCCTCTTCCAGCTTAGTTTGTAAAAACCACAGATTCTTTTCATTCCAACCTGTCCGATGGTCGAAATCTTTCTGTGTCATCTTTAAGTTCAGGGTGGTTTTAAATGTTTGGACACTGTTTCTAAAATATTAAAATGATACTCATCAGTTGCATTGCAGAGAGTTGTAGAGACGGACGCAATTTTACAATACAGTCGAACAGGGCAGCAGAAAAAAGGTCAAAAAAACAACCCGAACGAAACACACAATACATAAAAGGAAACCGACCTGAAACACAAGTACAGTCGCTTGAAGAGGACCAGCAACTTGCACACTTGTTGTTTCGGCAGAAAGTTTGGCTAAAACAATTGGAAAGTTGTATTTTAATGAAATGTTGACTTTATACCTCATCAGTCGTGCAGTTCTCTTCCACAAGGCCTATGTACTGCTAGGAAATCCAAAATCTATGAAAAGTAAGGCTCAAACAAAAACCCAACTGTGACACAAGTTGTAAAAAACAAAATGAAGTAGAGATTCAGGGGAAACAACAACTCAAGCAAACAGACAAAAATCAGCGTTAGCCTAGAAACCGATTTGAAAAATAAATCTTTTCAAACACTTGTCTCTGAATGCGACCACAAGTAAACACAGAGAGGAGACGACCGTAACTACCATTATAGCTAACTGCAGAGCGATCCACATCTGGACTAATGATTCAGGGAACTCACAGAGAAGTTGGTGGTTGGTTCTCAGACAGTCGGAAAATGACATGTGCTAAATGGAAAGCTATACTTTAAAATGTTATGTCTTAAATATTTAGTTAGGGAAAAAAAAACGATTGATCAGTTCAACTGTCCCACTGTTATTACAGACACTGAACTAACCACACACTCAACTGTCCCACTGTTATTACAGACACTGAACTAACCACACACTCAACTGTCCCACTGTTTTTACAGACACTGAACTATCCACAGACACTCAACTGTCCCACTGTTATTACAGACACTGAACTAACCACAGACATGCGACTGTCCCACTGTTATAACAGACACTGAACTAACCACACACTCAACTGTCCCACTGTTTTTACAGACACTGAACTATCCAGACACTCAACTGTCCCACTGTTATTACAGACACTGAACTAACCACAGACATGCGACTGTCCCACTGTTATAACAGACACTGAACTAACCACACACTCAACTGTCCCACTGTTATTACAGACACTGAACTATCCACACACTCAACTGTCCCACTGTTATTACAGACACTGAACTATCCACACACTCAACTGTCCCACTGTTATTACAGACACTGAACTAACCACACACTCAACTGTCCCACTGTTATTACAGACACTGAACTAACCACACACTCAACTGTCCCACTGTTATTACAGACACTGAACTAACCACAAACACTCAACTGTCCCAGTGTTTTTACAGACACTGAACTAACCACACACTCAACTGTCCCACTGTTTTTACAGACACTGAACTAACCACAGACATGCGACTGTCCCACTGTTATAACAGACACTGAACTAACCACAAACACTCAACTGTCCCACTGTTTTTACAGACACTGAACTAACCACACACTCAACTGTCCCACTGTTATTACAGACACTGAACTAACCACACACTCAACTGTCCCACTGTTTTTACAGACACTGAACTAACCACAAACACTCAACTGTCCCACTGTTTTTACAGACACTGAACTAACCACACACTCAACTGTCCCACTGTTTTTACAGACACTGAACTAACCACACACTCAACTGTCCCACTGTTATAACAGACACTGAACTAACCACACACTCAACTGTCCCACTGTTATTACAGACACTGAACTATCCACAGACACTCAACTGTCCCACTGTTATTACAGACACTGAACTAACCACAGACATGCGACTGTCCCACTGTTATAACAGACACTGAACTAACCACACACTCAACTGTCCCACTGTTTTTACAGACACTGAACTATCCACAGACACTCAACTGTCCCACTGTTATTACAGACACTGAACTAACCACAGACATGCGACTGTCCCACTGTTATAACAGACACTGAACTAACCACACACTCAACTGTCCCACTGTTATTACAGACACTGAACTAACCACACACTCAACTGTCCCACTGTTATTACAGACACTGAACTATCCACACACTCAACTGTCCCACTGTTTTTACAGACACTGAACTAACCACACACTCAACTGTCCCACTGTTTTTACAGACACTGAACTAACCACACACTCAACTGTCCCACTGTTATTACAGACACTGAACTAACCACAGACATGCGACTGTCCCACCGTTATTACAGACATTGAACTAACCACACACTCAACTGTCCCACTGTTATTACAGACACTGAACTAACCACAGACACTGGACTGTCCCACTGTTATTATGGACACTGAACTAACCACAGACACTGGACTGTCCCACCGTTATTACAGACACTGAACTAACCACAGACACTGGACTGTCCCACTGTTATTACAGACACTGAACTAACCACAGACACTGGACTGTCCCATCGTTATTACAGACACTGAACTAACCACAGACACTGGATTGTCCCACCGTTATTATGGACACTGAACTAACCACAGACACTGGACTGTCCCACCGTTATTACAGACACTGAACTATCCACAGACACTGGACTGTCCCACTGTTATTACAGACACTGAACTAACCACAGACACTGGACTGTCCCACCGTTATTACAAACACTGAACTTACCACAGACACTGGACTGTCCCACCGTTATTACAGACACTGAACTAACCACAGACACTGGACTGTCCCACCGTTATTACGGACACTGAACTAACCACAGACACTGGACTGTCCCACTGTTATTACAGACACTGAACTAACCACAGACACTGGACTGTCCCACCGTTATTACAGACACTGAACTATCCACAGACACTGGACTGTCCCACCGTTATAACAGACACTGAACTAACCACTGAAAGTCAAAGACGTTCGATGTAAATAGTTGAAATGAGGAATCCTGACGACATCCTGATGTCATAAACCAACTAATGAAATAAACCCGTCACTAAATTCACTCCAAACTAAACATTCACAAAATATAATCAGAAAATACATAATTATAACTAGACTGACCAACATTAACGAAAATAACACTAAAACTTCATTAATACTGAACTACAATAAAGTGAAGAAACAGGAGAATAAATCAACACAGGTGGATAACAACGAGCAGAAACTGCTTCAAAGGAGTCACACTGGGACCAACCAGCAAGAACAGCTAAATGTTAATAAACGAGGAACATCTAAAAGGTTAGACAAAAAAGAAGCGTGTAAATACTTTTTCAAATATGGCAGAAAACTTGTCACAGAGTCTCTTACAGCCCGGCGTGAGGAGCTCCAGTTTTTGTGCAAAAGTGAAAAGGCAGAGCCGATTTTCTTATTTATGTGACAGTTTAGAAAACTGAAGGATTAAAATACTACAGAGAAAAGGCTGGAAGTTAACCGCTCAAACAGGTGAGGGATCAGCCAGCTCAAGATTCCCCTCCACTGCAGCTCAACAGGTAAACACAAGGTGTTAAGTTTAAGTTTAGCAGTAAAGATGTCGTCTCGTTAGGACTCCTGAAGCCTTATATCAATTTAAGACAAAGTTTTAAACACATTTTGTGGATTTTCCCCCAAAATCGCAACATCTGGGGCTTGTTAGGACGGCACCTTTTAATAAGCAGCAGAATAATACAGAAGAAAAACCTGCTAATGTTTAGAAAAGCTCCTGCTTGTTGCTTCAAGTATGAAAATGTTTGATCTTACTCTCCGAGATCATGAGAAGAATGAATGTGTGTGCGTGAGGCAGTAAACAGGGAGGCAGCGGGGTAGCGCTGCGTGTCAGGAGCTAGGTTGCTAGGAAACGCCAGGGAAGGCATGTGCTACTGCAGGGGTTCCTCACATCTGCACAGAACATGATGCTGCTGTTTATGCAGGTAAATCTCTCCACATCGGCACGCTGCGTCGTGCACACACACATTTAGAAAAAGGCTGCACAGGTGAGGTCTGACATCAACACAAACACTGAAGAAGAGTCCAGCTCATCGTTCGACCTGCTGAAAGCTCTGGAACAGAATCAGCCCTGAGTGTGTGTGTGTGTGTGTGTGTGTGTGTGTGTGTGTGATAATACCCTGGTTTCTGAACATTTAACGACACACAAACTGAGCTCATGTTTAGATGTAACGACCTGCTCGCAGCCGCTGCAGCCTCATCAACCAATCACATCAGTGCTCATGTTCACGACGTGCCTCTATTTATCTGATGAAAACATGAAATGGCTGTTAAAGGGGACGTGGACGAGGGCGTTTCTAGATCTGCACTGAAGAATCGAACCAGATGTGAAGCTTCCTGCATGAATCCTGATCCAGCACATGACGCAGCAGCAGCAGATCTCCTGTTGCAACTTTTCCACATCTGCCTCGTCCAGCGGCGTCACATCCACAGCAACACGTTTACAACAACACACACGGCAGTCAGAGTAAAGCATGATCGTATGTTTACAGGCTGACTTCACACGCTACACCGTGCAGCACCTCCCCCTACCTCCTCACCTTATGAAGATTTATTTTTCTTATGACTGGGGGGAGAGGGGGACGGGGGAGGTGTGACCTACCAGGAGGCGCCGGTGGAGCCGCTTGGTTCTCCTCAGGGTGCCCATGATGCGGCGGCCCATCTTTTTGGCGTACCACACGGAGTTGAGCATGCTGCTTGTTGCTGCTGCTGCTGCTGCTGTAGTGAAGGTGGAGGTGGTGTGTCGCCTCCTCTGCGCCTCCTCACGCTGCTGCTGCTGCAGGCTGCGCGGTGGCGGAGGTGGTTCTGGCTGGAGAGCAGACGATGGGAGGGGGGCTTCACTCCACCTTGTGTCCCCCCCCCTGCCTCCTCCTCTTCCTCGCAGACACAAACAGGGAAGCTGCAGAGGAGCTGACGGAGATGAGACACACCGAGGTCGTCCTCCTCCTGTCAGTTCTGAGCGGCGGCTGCAGACGGTAGCCGGCTAACGGCAGCCGTTAGATACTGAACTTCACAAGAAAAAGAGAGAGAGGAACCTCCAGGGTCCGATTAACCTGCCGGGGTGAGAGAGCATCACTTAGCAGGCGGAGAGAGAGCAGCCGGTCGGCCAGCCGTCGTCTGTCTGAGGCGAACAGCAACAACAGACTGCAGGGCTGACGAGAGGACGGAGAGACGACTGTGTGTGTCTGAGAGAGTGTGTGTGTGTGTTTAAAGAGAGCGCAGGCAGGGAAGAAATTAGTCCTCTGATCTTTTCTCTCTGCAGTCTGGAAACCTCACACAGCTCCTTCCTCCTCCTCCTCCTCCTCCTCCTCCTGCTGCTGGTTCTCAGTGCGCTGTGGGTTTGGTCCGGCTGACCTCTGTCCTACTTCAGTCCTCAGACTTTGAGTCCCTTTCCAAACACGAGTCAGCAGGGGAAACTCACGCCTGCAAAGTGCTGAGTTGCCTCGGCTGTGACGGACAGCAGGGTGAGCTGGGATGTGAGGAGCGACAGTCACGACTGCTGGTTCAGTTCGGTGAGGACGTTTTTTTTAAGAGCTTACTGTTTGTTAAAGCGGCTCAAATATGGCAAAACACGTAATCACGATTATTTAACCGTTTACTCCGTATGGTACCACAAGGCTCTGTCCTGGGTCCGATACCTTTTGACCTTTATTGGATGGATTGGATATAAATGGATATGAATTGTTTAATAGAGCAGGATGGTAACATTTTCTGAGGCTGGCAGAGAATAACCATTACAAATAAATACTGAAAGTTTTCTTCCATGATAAAAATAAAAAAAATGTCCAATCATGCACGAGGCTTCAAAAGCTTCTCAATGAAAAATACCAAATATCTCGTACGGAGTGCCACAAGGCTCCGTTCTGGGTCCAATACATTAAGTCTTTAATACGTTCGCACTACAGGATCATAATCCAAGGGACTGTTGGTTTTCAGCGCTATGCAGATGACACTCACATTAATTAATTAAGAAACTACAAACCAATTAGGATCTAATTATCGGTCCAAATAAAGAGAACTCGGACCTCACTATACAGCTGGGGACGTTTGTGCATTTATTACAAGTAGGCTCCATTTCTGGAGTGCACTGTTTACAGAGCTGGAACGAAGAAAGGAGCTTATATCAGTTAGTCTTTGCACCAAGTTCATCTTGGGGTGCATTTTGAGATCCTAGTATATACTTTTGTTTTCTATTGTTACTTTGCCCAAATGTGAAGCCCTTCAAATATCTGTAAACAGAAGTTGTGTTGTGCTCTACATTTGAGGACTAGACAATACCACAGCCAGCGGATATTTTCTTTGACTGGAGCAACCACTGGTACCTGTTCTGAGTAAACCTATTACACTGATAATTTTCAAATATGGGCTGCTTGTAGGCTTAATGATGCGAGGCGAATCAGGCGGTCACTTTAAAGACTTTGACGGTGAGTTAGCAGGAGAATTCGAGTGAGAATGAATTAAAGTCATCTCAAAAGAAGTCTGTACAATGCTCAGAGAAAAAGGGAATCGTCGAGCAAGCAAACATTTCACTTTTGCCAGTTACAAACAAGTCCCAAGTTACGGTGGTGAGGATCAAGCAAAACAAAGAGAGTCACTAGGACAAGTAAAGCAGGACAAGTCACAACCTATGGAGTGCATCCTAGCTTACCAGGTTTGAAAGATTGCACTAGAATTCACCCGTGCTTGTTTCAAAGCTCCTTCTCAATATCTAGATGGTTCAAATATCCAGTAGAAAAGAGTAAAGTCCTTTCAGGTCACCTGTCTCAAGTGTTTTCAGGTCGTCAGCATGAGTCTCTAACCTCGTCAGGGAGCACCGTTTAAGAGTTTGTGAATCATACACAAAAGCAAATATCAGCTGTAGTTGAAAACATTTGTGGTCGAGCAGAAATGTAGAATTTGTGCTGGAATAAAACTGTTTCAAAATTCACTGTCAAGATGAGGGTTTTCTCATCATGTGTCTTCAGAGAAACTTTCCACACAGTGTGTCTTCAGAAACAGATGTAGGATTAAGAGTGGTGGGAGGTCCTCTTCTGAGCAGTGTTGACTCTTATTAGCTCAATATGGTTTTGTCCCTGAGCTGTACATGTTGGGTTCAGTCTGAAAACAGTCGAAAAGTCTCTTTCTCCTGTCCACAAGTTTCCCTGATCTTCCAAACTGTCCCTGTCTGAAATATACACCCCTAAAATTTCATGATTTCCCTGAAATTCCAGGACTGACTGGCAGCTATAAATAGAGCTGGCCTGTCTTCCCAGCATCCTTTGCTGCAGCTGGGAATGAAGTGTAGCAGAGATGAGACGATGGAGAGGAAGCATTAGTGACAAGTCATTTCATGGCCTCTGAGTCCTTTGTCCTGGTGATAAATATACACCAGAGCTGCTGTAAATCTTCTTGGAGGCCAGCTATTCTGCATTTTACTACCCCCCCCCCGAACACCACCCTGTTACAGAAAGCCTCACTAAATCTGCCCTTGTCCTTCTCCGCAGGTTCAACCCCTCCTCCTCCTCCTCCTCCACCTCCTCCATTTGCCTGCCGTCAGGATATTCTTTGTCGGCATTCATCTCCTGCGTTGCCATGGCTCTGCCGAGGAGAGCGAGCGAGAGGCGGAGGAAGAGAGATGAAAAAATGAAAGGAATAATAAAAAAAGGAGTGTACAGTACGTCCTCCCAGCCTTCAGTGTCTTTGTGGGACGTGACGATCCGTTCGTTGCGTTATCGCGGCGGAGGTGTCGGAGATAAGTGCCGGCTGACGTCAGGCCGGGGACGCGCGGCTGCCGCAGATCAAACGTGGAGGAAACAATGAGGAACAGGAAGTAGAGATTTCTCCAGCTAAGCGTGTCACCGTGAGCAGAAAGCTCGCCGCTGGAGCAGGAAGAGCGAAGGTGTGGAGGTCCGACAGTCTGATGTGAAGTATGATGGCCAAATAGACCAAATCACTGCAGCTCAGGGTTTTTCTACAAATACAGAAACCTTGGAACATGTGAAATGACAAACTAGAGATTCTGCAGCTCTGTAAGGCTGTGCGCTTAAACCTGCCACACGCTCACAATGACGATGCTAACACACTCACACATTTTTAGCATAAACACCATCTTGGTTAGCATGTTAGCACTGTCACATTTGCAAACAAGCTCTTAACACAACTCATCCAATAATCCAGATATGAGCCTGAAATAATAAACGGTTTTGATCTAAGACAATTAGAAGACGTTGCACAAAACTCCAAAACCATGAAGCGTATATTAAAGTGAACGTAGCTAACGTGCCGTTATCCATCAGACAGTTTTGAAAGCTCTAGTGTGGCATGTTGCCCATCGCCATCTTGTTTTTTGGATCCAGAAGTGACCATTTTTGTACGACAAGCGAGGAACGAGAGGCTAATGCTAGTGCTAGCTTGGTAGCAGGTTGAAGTTTGATGTAAATTTTGGCTTTACGATAAAAAAAGAACTCGTCAGAGTTTTTTAGTTCAACCAAACGATGAACAGGAGATTTTTTTATGTCACTTTGGGAGTGACTGTCAATCACAGGTAGCCCCGCCCTAACCCCTCCCCTCTTCTGGTCTGTGTGACTCTCAGTGGGAGCATCAGTGACTAAATGAACATCATGCTGTGTTGAAGAAGACTTGAAACTAGAGACTGAGACCATAAACTCATCAGGAACATGTTTACTGAGGGAATACATCAGGAGAGGAGGAGGAGCATGTTCTCATAGACTTCTATAGGAGCACACTTCTTTTAGAACCAGTGGAGTCGCCCCCTGCTGGACATTAGTAAGAACATAGGATTGTGGTACTTCTATATTAGCTACACGTTTATGGCATGGAGGCTACGTCCCAAACCAGAGAGTCGAGCTACAGTAGCCTGATCACTGTTCCTTTATGCTAAGCTAAGCTAACCACATATTACCAAACATCCCTCTGCACATGTCAAACTATTCCTTTAAGCCCCGGTGAAGCTCTCAGCTCCACCCTGCTGTGACACCACATAAAACAACCATCAGCAGCATGTTTAAAGGCGGACTGGAGGGTTGGATATCAGACAGTCTATAGATACCGCTGAAAAAGATGAACTGGATGAAACATGAACAACGTGGCTGTCTGAAAAATGGTTCCAAAAACTGCAGAATGGGAGGTGGGAGGGGCTTGTTTACCTGGATTGGGGGGTAGGGGTTGGAGGAGCAGGAGGGGAGGGGGCTGTCCTCTCCATGGGGATAGAGGGTGGAGGGCGTAGGGGAGGGGAGCTCCGGGAGATGCTGTCCTAACCCTGAGGACCCGTCATAGATGCACTCCAGAGACGCTACCTACAGGATACAGGAGGGGGAGGAAAGACGGAGGCTCGGAGAGGTCAAAATACAGCAAAGGCAAAGCAGGAGAGAGACAGTTCCTCCAGACAGACAGACAGACAGAGGACGAGGTTTAAGTAGCAGAGAGGCAGGGGGTCAGTACGGAGGCCACATGTGAAAATGTATTTAAATTCTCAGACTGAATTCAGAGTTTAAAAAATATACAAAAATAATTATTAGTAAAATAAAAAGTCAGAATGCTAAGATCAATCAGACTTAAGTTTTTTAAATAAAAAATATTAAACATAACAATAACAGTTCTAAGAACATTTAAAAAACTCTTAAGTAAAACAATTCTTTCATTTAAAATTAAAGAAAAAATTGGGGGGAAAAGTCAGAATTCAGATTAATAAAGTCTGAAATTTGACTTTGAAATCAAAAATGTTGTTTAATCATAAGAATTGAAAGAAACAGTGAAAAAAAATTTCTGAGAAAAATAAGTAAGTAAAGTTTTATTTATATCGCACTCGTTTACAGAGTGCTTCACAAACAGAAATAAACTAATAAACAAAATCAGAGAGCAAAAACAAAATGAATAAATATTTAAAAAATTCAAAGATCTTAATGAAAAAAAGTGAGAATTCAGAGATTTTATTACTAATTGTTCTTGTTTTTATGAGTTAGAATTAGAACTTTAATTTCTTTAGAAGAAAAATGTGAAGAAAAAAAAAAATCAGAAAAAAGGAAATAAATTCAAAATTGTGACTTTAAAATTTAAACTCAGATTAATTTTTCACACGTGGCCCTATTCAGCTTCCGTACAGACTCGATTTTCTAGCTTCTACAGTAAGAGTAGATTCCTCAGTGCCTTGTGAAGTTATCGTTGTTCTGAGACGTGTGTCAGTAATATCAGGCATCATAACATCATCAGTGTCATGTCTGTCAGATCATCCAGAACAACCACAGCATGTTGTCATGTCTGAACGCTGCAGACACACGAGAATGAGATGAACCACAGGACGAAGAGCAGGAAGCAGCAGACAACAGATTTAAACAACCACAGATATTTATATTGTACGAAAAGTACAGCAAAGTCAAATATTGATATCAATATATATTTAAGACACATAGATTCATTTAAATTATATTTTTAATTGTCCATCAGGCTTCCCTTCCCCTTTAACTTCTTCATTTAATGTGAATTTTAAAATATTTTTATTTTTATCATGAATACATGTAATGTATCCTTATTGTATAAAAATGTTTTTGTTTTTATTCCACAACTATTGAAACTAATTTTGGCGTGTAATGTAAAGGTTAAATATTTACATTTTCAAAGTATTTGAACTTTTAGATTAAACTAAAAGACACTATAAAAGTCTTTCTTAACCATCTCACATCCTCACTATCTCTGCTGAGAGTTGTTCATACAAGACAGCGACCGGAAAGCCACAGGTAAACACAACATAGGAAAGTGGTGGCGGACGATGCAACACCATCCCGTCCTAAAACTTGTAAAGTCTGGGAGCATTTCAGCCTCCGCGCTGCAGAGAGAAGGATCGCCTGCAGGGTCTGTGAAGAGGAGCTCGTTTATCACGGGAGCACGTCGGGAATGTGCGAGTGTCTGAGGGGAAGGCACGATGGAGTCGTGTTCTTGATGTATTTTTTTCAATCTGCACTTTGTTGTTGGTTTTAAACGGGGAAAAAACTTGATGGTGGATTTTTTATTTCTCTTTTATTCTAATGTTACAACTTCATTTAGCAGACCAAAGCGATGTACATCTGAGAGTTAATACAACACAAGCAACGATCAAGACAAGTATCAGTCGGAGCCAAATCAGCAGCAAAGTTTATTAAAGACATATTTTTGAATGAAGAACTTAAAAAGAACCTCAAACTACATTTAAAGCTGAGAGCTAAATAAGAGACATTAAGTCATTGTGCAATTCATTATCTGATTAGTCGATTCATCCTTTCAATAATCGATGACCAGTCAAAATTAGTTGAACTTTTTCTGTAACGCAAACTTCAGGAAAATGTTCCTGTCACAGATTTTCTACCCGATGTCTTTGGATTAATAATACTGATTCATTCATGTGTTTTTACAGATTTTAAACTTTGTGCTCATTTTAAATACTTAAAACACTGTTAGCTGGTCTCATCTGCAGTAAAGCATCATGTTGTTTGAAATCATTCAGACTGTGAATCTTCTCCTGAGGTGTCAGTACCTCTCCACACCACACGAGGGCAGCAGAGCTCCACCGTGCAGCAGAGTGACGTCTGAACACATCAGTCCTGTTTACCCAGCGTTAATCTGCTCTCATGGTCTCGGTTACAGTGACCACAGCAGCGTGAAAATGTTTAAACCCTGTGAAATATCAGATCTCAGATCATCTACGGATCAGATTAATCAGCTCGGGGACACGAGCGGCCGCTGTGGAGAGGGCGTTTCCTGGTTTGTTGTTGCTGCTACAGTGACACACACGGCCTCACGAGACAACTGAATGTATTCTTTATATCTTTCTTAATGTTGTTGTGTATTATATTTAGGCTTCTTGAGGGTAGAAGTGCTGTTATTTATTTGCTTTGATTTTTTATTTTATTGCCATGTTTCACTTTCATGCACCAAAACACTACAACCAATTCCTTTTATGTGTGGCTGCATTAAACCCGAATTCTTACGACTACTTCAATAATTGAGTAATAACTGGGGTAGCATGCATGGGCTAATCTCCCAAAACACTTGATCCTACATTTCCCATAATGCATCCGGAGAGCATCTTTCTTTTACACTCGACACCTCCAGACATTAGACAATAAACCTCAGATAAGTCGAGTGCCTCTCTGACTCACACCAAACACAAACAGCTGAAACATGCGACGGTCTGGGCTGAGCAGCGACAGACACAAACACAGCAGCAGCAGCAGCAGCATGGAGGACGGCATGAACAGGAAGCAGAAGAGTCATGTGACCCGGGATGATGCCAAATTCTCCAGCTTCCAGGAAGTGGTTTTAAAAACACAACCTGACCACACCAGGCTGGACGGTAACAGGGTGATAAGAAAACTACAATAAAAAGAAACACGTTACATCGCTCTCTTCAAAGACACCAGACTCCATTGACAAAATCAGTAATTTTACCTCACAGGACACAGCAGCGGCTGCTCTTATTGCTGCCTCAATCGGTTAGTTTGTTTAAGTTGTTGTGTGTTACACAAATGTTGTGTTTTACCTGAATTAATAATTGAAAACACCAAAGTCACACAACAACATAAACAAACTCGCTGATCGAGGCAGAAGTTGACCAGTAACTCCCATGTAAAATTACTGTTTTTATCAATGGTGTGTGGTGGAGAGCGATGTAACGATGTCAGCATCTTCCTGTCTGTGTTACAAGAGACAGAAGTCCAAGACAACAGATAAGCAGTAAAAAAGTACTGTGGCAGAAACTGCAGAGACTGTAACCTTCAGGGAGAGTCGGAGGTTCCTGACTGGAGGAATTTGACTGCTGGTGTGTAAATGTGTGTGCGTGATGGCACCATGACAACAGACGGGTATGATGAGCAGGAACAGGTACAGGTGTGAGCCTTAGAGCAGCTTCAGTGTTTAAATGAACCACATGAAGGCAACGCAGACGAGCAATGAGTCTCACTCTCACTGTGTGTGTGTGTGTGTGTGTGTGTGTGTGTGTGTGTGTGTGTGTGCGCGCACATGTTTGCATGTGCGTGTGAGGAGTAATTCACTGTAAACTCAAATCAATTATCACTTGTTCTCATAAATTCCTTCAAAATAAAAGGATTTTATGGAGTAAAAGATGTTTTTTGAAGAAAACAGTGAATTAAAGGTAAATTACACCTGACCCTGGTTTATGTGGAAGCATGTTGAATGACAGATAGATAGAAATATATTTAATAAAGAATAAACACGCGATGGAGAGAATATAGACCACAGAGATAAACAGAAAACAGATAAAAGGTATATGATGAGATATATATGTACATACAAATATTATGCTATCATGCACAGTCATAATTATTTATATATATTATATATATATTAAGTTTTAACAGCATATCATTTTAAGTTTTTATAGATACAGAATATCAGGTACAAACATACTGGAGCTGTTTTTACACAAAGTAACGTTAAATACTCATCAGAAGCTGAAAGCTTAAATTCATCCTTTTGTTAATGGAGTCTGGTAACAAACAGCATTCTTTATATTAACACAACGTTAAACATGTCGGTGCAGATCTAATGTACAAACTAACTGTGTTTAAGATATTTTAGGTTCGTTTGAGCGTTCTCCATCAATACCAAGTTAAAGGATATTATCAATTAGTGATTCTTCTTTGCAATTATGATCTGAATTTCACTTAATTTGTAAATGAATATAATCAGATTAAATACTGCAGTTCCATTAGTGTTTCAGTTTAACCACAGTTAAAATCTATGGAGTCATAAGAGTGCCATGAATAAAAAAAATAATTTTAAATAGTAGAAGGAATCAATGTAAAAATAAATATACAAGTAATGTGATATCAGATTTTTTTTAAAAAAGGAAATATATAAATAAAGTCTATACATATTTTTTAGTTTTTATTATTTTTTTATTATTCTTTATTTATAGATTTTTAAAAAAATTTTATTTACATAATTGAATTGAATTTATTTGATATTTTAGTACTTTATTTTAGTAATCCATATATAAATATTTATCAAAAATAAATATCTATTAGATGTTCATGTATTTTATACATAAAATTAGCTACTTAATTATTTTTCTAAAAAACTTTTTTTTGTTTGGGGAAAAAAAATTAAACTGATGAATTGATTAAAGTTTTGTTTGTTCCATTAATTTCTTAATTTTCAGAGTGTGTATTTTTATATAATGTTTTGTTTTTAACTAATGAGTTATTTTATTTTGTATTCTTGTATGGCACTCCTAGACTCCACAGTAGCCAGTCAAAAAAAAGAAAAGTTTTAGTGTCCAGTTCTTTGCAGTTTATTTATTTAATTATTCTTTACAGAAACACGTTTAATAAAATGCAGCAGCTGAGATATTCGCCTGCAGCACAAACTTTTTCTTCTTCTAAAGCTCGTCAAGTTGCAGATTAAAAAGTCAGTTCTTATTTTAAAATCACGACTTTGATATGAAATATTAATACATTCAGCACCAGTTTAGGGCGTTATAAAGTCTGTCCTGCCAGTAAAGTTTGTAAAGAACAAATGGACGACAGAGACAGAAAATAGAGCCGCTGACGCCTCCTACCTTCATGGGTGAGATGTGAGCGTGGGTGACGTATCCGTGCACGTTCTCGATCTGGGACAGGTTCTTCTCTGCTACCTGGACCAGCTCCGCCCCCCCCGCCTCCTCCGTCAGCTGAGGGGAGCTCTGGTCCTGGGGGGACGAGTCCTCATCATGGTGCCGGTACTTCTGCAACAGGAAACACAAAAGCACACGTTCAAACGAGGGAACTTTAATGCCCTGAGCACTGACTGACAGGACTCCTGAAAACGTCCCCAGGTAAGTGATTCCACCTTGCTTTACTTTTGTTTTCCATTTTATTTCAGATCTAATGAATGAATCAACTTATTCACTAGGATCTGAAACTTTATTGTCGGTCAAACATTATCTCTCTCAGGTCAGAAACCTGAACACCTGAAAGCTGAAGCTATGCTAACAGAGACACATCAGTGACCATGAGAAGTTTAAAGTCACAAAGAGAAGCAGCTCCATGTCAAAAATGGAAACGTTTATCATGGCGACAGAGTCAGAGTCTATGGATTATTATCATTATTGTATTTTCTATTATTGCTTTCTTTTTAATCAAGACCTGAAAATGTTGTCACTGTGCAGCTTCACCTCTTGAAAAGGTTTGATAAATCCACCCAAAGGATTTTAACTGGATTACACTCAATGACAAAACAGCTTCTCTGGTTTCCTCCTTTTATTTTGAAAGTTAATTAGCTAATTAAATTAAAGATAAATCATCTCCATTTGGATTCTGAGTCAATCGTGAATTAAGTCTGCATTCATGTGGTGTCGGGATAGGAAGAGGGGAAATTCACCTCGACGATTTGTCGAGTTCACAGACTTGATTTCATATTACGGAAAACATTTTTATGAATCTTTTTATTAATTCATTTTGTGTTCATGTTTTTTGTAATATTTTATTAGGTTACCTGTAACCTGTTATTAGCTCCATGTTGTTTCCACAGTACGTCTTAAAACATGTGAACACGGCGAAATAAAATAAAATACTTCTTTACTAACTCAGGAAATAGGACGATCCAAGGAGCAGGTGGATTTAGGAGGAATAGCTGCTGAGGCTTATGGGTATCGTAGTATTTCAAGCCCTCTGTTAATAAGCCAGACAAAACACGATTTCTCCAAACACAGTTTAATTATTCAAACGCTCGGCGAGAACATTAACCTGTAAGTGCTACAAATAATCTGTAACATCGAAGAGAAGGCTTTAAAAAAGACTTAAAATGGAAAAAAGGTTAACAACGTGATCAAAGCAAAGACAACACCACCAAAATAAGAAACATAAGAGTCCTCCTTCTGATATCGTCTCCGCAGACGACACGATATCAGAAGGAGGATGTGGTTATTGCGATTTGCCTTATTTGCCTGAATGTTTTTTTTTTTTCTTTATGTCATTTTAAACACGTTCGAAATAAATAAATAATATCGTCCCCACAGACGTCCTGATGAGTCAGAGTCTTACTCATCTGTTCTGTGGCTTTAGAGGGAGACAGGTTCATGCTGACAGGTGAGTGACTCGACTGTCCTGAAACTCTGCGCTTACATAACGAGACGGAGAGACGCACACCTCTAAGTCCTGAGCCTCTTACCTCCATAAAAACAGACCTGGTGCAGGAGGTCATGCTTGCATTGTCCCGTTTAAATTAGATTGAAATAATAATAATATGAAGAGCATTGTTTTACAGCGTAAAGATGAAGCTTCTGTCTTTCACGTCATCTTGTTGTCCGTTGGTGAACTGCAGAAATTTGATTCTTATTTTATATTCTGCACAACTTTAAAAAATGTGAGGAATTATTTTTCCAAAACAAATCATTGCAGTGTTTTTTCTTCTTTAACAACTTTAAATCACATTATTTGTTGATTGAGATTTAGATATAAATATGCTGCCCAGTAGATTAATTGTTTTTAATATCTGGGACAGTTTTCATCCAAAACCCGGAAATATGTCTTATATAATATATAATATAATATATGTTGAGTAGCTTTAACAATTTGTTTCATATCTTCTTTTTTATCAATATTTAGTTTTAATCTCAGTCATGATTTCATTGTTCTATATAACGATTAAACCACCAAGAACACATCCTGACTAATCACAACCTCAGTTAGCACAGACGTGTTAGCACAGACGTGTTAGCAAAGACGTGTTAGCACATATATCATTGTACAGACATGTTAGCACAGATCATAGACTGTATAAAAAGATGGCCGACATGACAGCTCCCTAAAAGTGAAGCCAAACCCTCTCTAGCGCCCCCTGCTGGCTGGCTGCAGCATACGTCCATCTATTTATACAGTCACTGGCACAGACGTTCTGGGTATTGTGACATTAATCCTGCTCTGCTGCAGCTGGAGGTTTCACTTCAGACCTGCAGGAGGATCAGTGAAACCCTGCGACACGTCTTTAAGGAAGAACCTTCAGCATCCACTTCAAAGGGTCGTTAATCTGAACCAGATTATCCTGCATCTGATTAGCTGTGAGCGGGATCAGCTGAGTATGATCTAAACCGTGCTCAGCAGACAGAGACGACTGTGGAAGTCTCCCACCGGCAGCACAGAAATAAGCTCCGAGGAGAGGAGACTGCCGATTCTTCCTAAATTCACACACCCAATCAATCAGTAATGATTAATCGCACACAGATCACTCTGACGATGTTCAGTCAGCGCCCACATTCCAGCAGTCATCCTTTAACTAGAGCCTCAGCAGCACAAAGCATCCCCTGAAAGCATCTGCAGCTTTCTGTGGAGTGTAAGTACCAACACATGGGGCTGTGATTCAGCTTTGTTATTGCTGCTCGGTTGAGGGGGAGATCACTCGATATTTGACCTCGGCTCAGGAGGACTCAGATAAATGTGTGTCAGGAAACAGCCTGAAGCTCAGATCAGAAAATATCTTCAGAGAAATCCAAAGAAGAAAAACTGGAGAGAGATGAGAACAGGAGCTTCAGATAAAACAATCTCCACAGGGATCATGATAAGATCTACTTCCATAAACTCAGTATATCCTTTCTTCTTCTCTCTTCATCAGGATCAGAATGTACGATGGAAAAGATGCTGAAATAAACACGTTAAAATAGTTCTGCATCAGGCTGCCAAACAAAGGTAGATGGTTTGGTAGTCTTGTATAGTCTTTTTACTGTATTTACAGCATGGATTCAACATCCTCTTCGCATAAAGCATTGTTTGAGCTCCTAGAAACAAGCTAGCTTAGGTTAGCATTAGCATGACTTGGAGCTCCTCCTGACTTCCTGTTTGATTTTTAATGTTAAACTGCTTTATTCAGTTATACACAGCTCTAAGAAAGTGTGACAGACACCTTACGCATGAGGTTAATACACTAAAAAGGTTCATTCATAAACCATCTGGTTTGATCAGGATACTCTTCAAACTGTCAGATTTTTTAATTGCATATTCGAATTATCAATCAAATTCAATAAAGAAAATATTCTTCTGATAACATTTTCACCCAGCTCTAGCAGAAAACATTAACCCATGACTTACTAACTTATTATTTTGTTTATGAGCAAGCGATGTTAGCAAGCATGCTAATTTAAACTTACATCCCGAGGCAGGTAACAGACAGAAAGTAGGGCTGCACAATTAATCGATTATTAATCCTGATCATGATTTACGATGGAGAGGTTTGGGCTTCACTTTTGGGGGAGCTGGCATGTCATGTGACGAGCGCCGACTTCTCAGCAGCAGCTTAGAGAGGAAGAGTAAACAACAGAGATGGAGAAACTAAAGTCAGACGTCTGAACAGAAGACGAAGAGCTGGTCCCCTGAAACGGCTCGTCAGCACTTGTTTGGAGGTGTTTCAGGTTTAAGTGATGTGAAGAAGAAACAATAATCAGCAGAGAGGTCATGACCCCTGCGTCTGCGCCGCAAAGCAACACGACTAACTTGTTGAAGCAGCTGAAAGAACAAAGTGCAGCATGATGAGTGTGTGAAGGCCGAGAGGAAGAACGAGCTGCTCCCCGTCCTCCAGCGTCACGTCAGACATCCAGAACAGAGACGCTGCACAGAGACACCCTATGCACCCAGCTCCCACAGACACACTGACATTACCCATGATGCACCACACTCAGGTAAAGAACCTGTTAATCTTAGTTTGAATATTTCAACTTGAAAATGATACATACATGATTACAAATCTGTTTGCTTTAGAAGGGGGGATCGTGGGGGGTTTGGACGTCAGACATTTGAAGACGTCCGTTTTATTTTTCCTCCACATCAGATTCATGAAAAGACTCCTTCCATCGTTGTGTTTCTCCAGTCTTCGTATCTCTTCTCCTTTTCTCTTTCCTGTTGTGTAAAGCGGCTCATTGCTCACACTTTCCCTGCTCTGTGTTAGAGACAGCAGCCCACAGTGTGTCTCAATGTTCCTGCTGCAGCAGTTCAGCGCTCACACTACAGCAGATATTTTAGGAAACACTACAGTGCAATATCAACACCCTCCCACTGTGATATGTTAATCTTTCTGTGTATATTAATCATATATCACATGTGAAATGTATGTAAATGATAACGCAGTGCTTTCACATTCTGTTTCTTACATTTCACACTTTAAATACTGTATGTGTGGACGTGTGAATTATGTTAAACGTGTGAAAATGTACCTTTATGCACCACCTGTTATAACAAGTAAAACGTGGTTCACGTGTAAAATGCTGTTGCTGTATTTGTTGTAATCACAGATAACACAGCATTTAGTTTCTTTGTGTTTCCTTAGATACACAGAAAGTCAAGAAATGTCACAAACAAACAACCGATGGAGGCAGAGGTAGATCAGACACTCCTGTGTTCTACAGGGTGAAATGACCATTTGTGTTAATGGAGTCTGGTTGCTCTTTATACTGCCAGGTGAAGCCAGTTTTAAGAACTTTGCCGGTTTACTTCGTCTTCCACAGCAATATTACTTTAAATCTCAATCCAACGAACCAACAGCTCTATTAATTGTAGTAACGTCTTGAACTGCCTCCTCGTTTCCTGCACTTTGTTTTTCTTGTCTTTGTTTGTTATGTTTCAGTTTATGTTTCTTTCATTCTGAAATGTGCACATAGTGCAGCATGTCTTCAGTCGTCTTAACTGTGTTTGTCTCATTTTTGTGTTTGTATGCTGCGTCACTGCTAAATGTATTTCTTCTGTGGAACTTTATATACTGAAAGTTTCTCAGTTCAGTTCAAGTTGTTATAGATGTTTAAGTGTGTCAACATTACAGAAAGCATCCTTTAAGAGATAGACATTTCTGTTAAAGAGTAAGATGCTTTTTTTTTAACCTGAAACAGCTGTTACATCGCTCTCTTCAAAGACACCAGACTCCATTGACAAAAACAGCCATTTTAGCCTGCAGAAAAAGGGAGCTGCTGGTCTACAGCTGCCTCGATCTGTTGACTTGTTTGTGATATTGTGTTGCAATAATATTGTGTTTGATCTGAACTAACTTTAGTCACTCAGTAAGTCAGACAATAACACAACTACATGAACCAAACCAGGCTGCAACCCCCCTGCGCTGCAAGATACAAATGACTGTTTTTGTCAATGGAGTTGGGTTGCTCCGAGGAGAGCGATGTAACAGATTTCTTCTCTTCCTGCAGTAAAAAAACCCACAGAGGTTAACAACAGGTGAGTGAGGATGTCGATTTGAACATGTTGCAGCTCTATTCATCAAATCTAAAGCGAGCTCATCTGCAAACCGTACAGACAGCACTCAGTACGTCCCTGCTGCTGACAGCACTCACAGCCTGTGTTAATCACATGCTGTCAATCACTCTATCGAAGGATGTCTGACTCATTTCTGTGCAGAACATTTTCTGATGTGCAGCTGCGTTCTGCTTTCCTCAAAGGCTGAGGAAGTTTCCCCCAGTAACACCAGTGCTGCTCAGGAACGGGTTTGACTCTGCATGAAGCAGAAACTCAGGACTTAAGGGGATTATTTCATTTTCATGGTCTTTCAGTTTAAGAGCACTACTTTTTGAAGTTTTCAGCCCCGACGCTCTGAAATAATAATCCTTAGTTTTGTTTGATGGTTAACTACAAACGTCGGATTGCTCTTCGTCATCAGCCGAATGTTTACAGATGTTTTTATCAGTTGGTTTGAGGCCTGAGCTGTGTCTGCTGTAATTATCCACCATGACAGTCCTGCTTTAATTACTGATTTAATTACAGAGAGGATTACATTCATGTCGAGAGCAGAGGCCACAGATTAAACCTAGAAGGCAGATTATACTGAGAGGCAGGAAGACGTCCAGTATTAGACTCCCAGTAGTAAACCAGTCCTAATATGGGTTTAGCACAGCCTGGAATCTCAAACACTTATTTTATGGACTCAAATGGAACCGGGGAAGCTGGGATTGGACTGGCTACATCAGAAAGTCAGGTCTTCTCTACTCGCTGTGGTGCATATGTTTGTGAACGTGGCATTAAAGTGAAGCTAGCAGCAGCGTTGAGCTGCAGCTTCTCTCTGTTTGGGTGTAAGAAGACAACACCTGTGACTTAAACAGCTACAGAAGAGGCTCTCTACCAACACTGTCTTTACACGGCGACTCACTAAAGTGCAGATTAACATGTTCTGTTGATCTTGGGGGATTCTGGTTCTATTTCCTGACTTAAAAACCGGCAGGATCCTGTGATTTCAGCGTCTGTGTGCGCCTGGTGTTTGCAGACTAAAGAGTATCATTAGTACAAACACAACTTCCCGTTCCATCGACTAAAATGCAGGAAATAAACTTCAGCTCTCTCAAAACAAAGGAGGTAAACTTGGCCTGAGCTGTGAGGATGACTTCTTTCTAAAGATGAAGTCTGACTGGTTTGTCCTTTTCATAAACAATGATCACTAAGCCATTCAGGACTCCAATTTGTAGTTCTCGTAGCTTATCCATCCATCCGTGGCCGGGTCGCAGGACAAGCAAGGTGACCCAGGCGTCCCTCTCACTAGCAACGTTTTCTAGCGCCTCCTGGGGGATCCCCAGGCGTTCTCAGGACAGGTGGGATATATATATCCCTCCAGCGAGCTCTGGGTCTGACCCGGGTCTCCTCCCAGTTGGACATGCCCGGATAAACCTCCAAAGGGAGGCATCCTAATCAGCTGCCTGAACCACCTCAACTGGCTCCTTTCGATGTGTAGCGTCTCTCCTCCGAGCTCCCTCCAGATGTCTGAGCTCCTTACCCTCTCTCTAAGTCTGAGCCCAGACACCCTGCAGAGGAAACTCATTTTGGTCGCTTGTATCTGTGACCTCATTCTTTCGGTCACTCCCCAGAGCTCATGACCACAGGTGAGGGTTGGAACGTAGACTGACAGGTAAATCAAAGCTTGGCCTTCAGGCTCAGCTCCCTCTTCACCACAATGGTCCGGACGTATTACTGCTGAAGCTGCACCAACTTGCTGTCAATCTCACTCTTGTAGCTTTTTCACTTTGCAGCTCAGACGAGCACATTTAATGTAACGAGGAATAAAAGTGAGAAGTGCTGGGTGCCGAACGTCGATACTTTTATGGCATGGAATGAGCTGCTTACGATCTAACGTCTTGTAACTCGGTGCTACATTTTGTTTTGGTTTTAAAACCTATGGGGCGAATCTTATCCGTGTCAGTGGGCCAATGATAATGCAGCATTATTGTTCTAAGATCTAAAATGCTGCTGATTGGCTGCCTAATGTCACATGTCTTAAGAGTCATGCAGGAAAAACACAAAATTATGCTCAGAGACGGGCTCACGTGTGTCTGCTGCTCAGCAACATGCATTAAAGGTGCCAAGCACACGTTTTTAATGCCACCTGATAATAAACCAGTAAATAAACACGAATAAAACAGTTTCATGTTTAAAACCAGTTTCAGCTTCTGCAGACAGGACGGGAGGAACGGCTGAGAGCTGCTGCTAACATTAGCTCAACATGTTTGAAGGGTTCAGCTCTCAGGATTAGTCCTCAGTTTTAATTGTTCCTGAGATCTTTTCCAGAAAGCTCTCCTCGTAAAACCAACAAACCATGTGATTAAAACCAGTAAAAACACTGAATAAAACACCTCCATGTTTAAAATCAGTGTGTCTCTGATGCTCTCTGGCTGCTGCTAACATGAGCTCAGCTTGGTTCTCTGATCTGATTTTAAACCTCAGTCCTATCATGCTATCACGGGGAGCTGAAGCCATTATGGTAGGAAAAAATGCAATTGGGCTCTGTGCCTTTGGAGGGCGCTATCCTCTTCTCCACTGGGCCTGGAAAACCTCCGTCAGATGGCGTGTTTTACGTAGTTTGGCAGAAGTTTTCTAAACTACACTTCCTCAATCGAGGACGCCCGCCTCCGATGTCATGTCTAGTTCAAAATCGTCAGGTTTGAAATGTCGGCTGCAGACCTGAAGATGTTTTAGACGATCCAAAGTATGTTCTCATCGTATGTTGGATTCTGTTCCGAGTCATTGCATGCAACGAAAACGGTAGACCTTCACTCCAGCATCTCTCGCTGGGTCGTTCCTTTCAGAGGGAGGGCTGCAAAGCACGCTGGGTGTTGTAGGAATGTAGAATGGGCGGAAACACGAGCTGTTTATACAACTTTCTCCACAGCTATGGCGCCATTTTCCAAATATTATTGCTTCTGTCGATTACAGAGAACACCAGCTGTGACTGACAGAGGCGAACTGCTCCTTTCAGACCCAGACGTCTGATGACTCAAATCCTTCATCAGTCAAAAGACATGATTGGAACTCTGCTGACTTCTTCTAAGAACTGACCACTGAAGTTTAACCACAGTAAGGCCCTGTGTCCACTAACGGCGTTTTTGAGCTGGCAGCCGTTATTTTCTATACGAAACCAACGCAGTTCATCGTCCTCAGCGCAGAAACACCCTGCGCTCACAGCGCTCTCAGCTGAAAATTGTTCACCTTTTGGAACACCTTCTCCCTCACTGACCAATCAAAATAAAGAAGTGACTTCAGGTAACAACAATGGCGGAGGAGAAGCTAATCCTTTTGAGTATGTTTCAATATTTGGATTAGTTGAATTTCCCCGTAGAATAAAGTTGCCGCCGTCACAGCCTGTTTCACTGCTGCTGGCTGAACCTTGTGCCCGTTAGTCGTAAATCCAAAATAAAATTACACTTTTAAGAAATTCACTACATCACATTTTCAATAAGCTGCTCTGGATCATTTTATCAGCCCCGCCCCCCACGCTGCTCCTTTAAATGTGCAGGTGGCTTTATGTCCACAGTGTTATCTACAGAAACACAACAGCTCTTTCTAAATGTTGCATGACCAACAGAGCGGCAGATGGAGAAGCATCAGGAGGCTGCAGGCAAACGGAGCCGTCACGACACTCTGAGGGAAAACAAACCACAAACACAAAGCAGGAAGTGAGTGAAACGGTCGGCTACAGGTCACACCGCTGCACCGCTGCACCGCTGCACCGTGCGAGCCCACACAGGGTCAAACTGTGGCACCAAACAACAGTACTCGCAGGGAGAGACATAAAAGCTTCTCTCTCATTATTCTTTTCGTCTCAGCGACTGATATTAAGATTTAAACTGCATAGAGGACGCTGTGACTGCGCTGTGATCGGCCTGTAAACACATCGCAGGTTCACTTCCCTGCAGCACGTCAGAGTGTCCTTGAGCGAGACACGGAGCCCACTCACTGAGGACGAGAGCAGCACACATGTAAATGTGGATGTAGGAGGCAGCAGGGAGGTTTCCAGTGATGACACTGTCTGCCTGAAGAGAGCCGCCTCCTCCTCCTCCTCCTCCTCCGCTTTCTCCTCCTCCTCCTCCTCGACAGCTCTCAGAGAAACAAGGAGGAGGAGGAGGAGGCACAGAGCCGACTCCTGCCTGCCAAAAGCTGCTATAAATAGGAGCATCACGGAGCGGATGTAGCAGGATGTTCAGCAGGAGGAGGAGGAGGAGGATGATTCAGGGATGTGATGAAGAGGAACACAAGAAAGAAGATGAGGACCAACATCTCACTTCAGATAAAATTATTCTCGTCTTGGCTGAAATTCTGTTATGTAAATAGTTTGATCTAATTCTGCCCTTGATTTCCTTCAAATTTCAGACTCTGCTGTAACGCAGTCGTCTGCTCTGTATGTCCACGGCCTGGACTTCACTGCACGATTAAAGAACAAAGATAATATTTTTCTTGCTTCTGTAATGTAGGAGACTCCTGCACAAACGTACAGATCTCAATCCCGTGTGATCCCCCGGGTCTTGCACAGCCAGCGTTTGTGCACAGGACAGACTAACTGGAGGAGCTGCATCAGAAGGAGCAACTTTTCTCTGTAGTCTTGATTTTTAATGATTAATTTGTGCAGATATAAATACAGGAAGTGACTGCCTGAAAACACACTACTGTACGCAACTTGAGTGCACATATATAAGCTTTATAATGTTTTTTATTTAAAGGTTTTCGTGTTTTGTAAACACAACAGAAAGTTATAAATGAGTTTTCACAAGTTTCAGTGTGTTTCAGACAAACTTCTGTTTCAGCTGCTAACTGCTGACTGGATTGACAAGCTTATATGCTAGCAGACGCTAACTTTAGCTTACGTCAACTTTAACTGTAGTTTGCTTATTGGGAGCAGTCTATGAAGAAGAAGAAAACAGGTTAATGGTGGTAAATGGTTAGTTAATGAGTACATTAAAAGTTCCTGAACTGTAGAAAATGTCGGTCATTACTTTCCATCACTGAGTTTAGAAACGCCATTAAGTTAGCTCATGCTAGCTAGCTTAGCTAGTAAGAGAGTCAGCTCCTACAGTCTGCAGGTTTGTTGTGGAGGTGAACGGAGACGAGCCGGTGTTTCGACACGTGGAGCTCAGCCCTGCTCTGTTCTGCGGGGAAACCACTCCAGCTGAACGTTTTGAAGTCGACAGCAGCTCACTAAATACTTCACGGATCCACAATTGATAACTTCCGGCACTTTCTATCGAGTGTGTGGTAGTGAACGCAGTCGATGGCAGCTGATCAATGGGGCTTAATTAAGACTAGATGCGATCAAAGTGTCACAGAGCAGGAGTTGCAGCAGAGCGGTGAATCACATCACAGTCTGAGGTCTAAGGGTGTCAGCCTCCTAATCCTTCAGATGAACAATAGAGACCATCACATCTGATCCATGCTGCTGTAATCTGAGTGTTTCCTGAGGGTTCAGAGGTCAACTCGGCACTCCACATGATGCTCTGTAACTGTCCAATCAGAAGCCAGGGGGTAAAAGGTCACTGTGAGGCTCGTTTCAGCTCGAGTCTGTCAGAGGTTTTCTAGCAGAGGTTAAAGAGGGAGATTCCTCTGGTGTCTCCCCTCACACTCTGCTCGGGCTCACTGTGATCTCACCTGAGAGGTAAAAATAACCACAAGGTGCCAGAGCTGGAAAAAAACACTCAGGATTAGATGCCCCAATGTGAGGTGTTCAGTT
Organism: Semicossyphus pulcher; assembly: GCF_022749685.1. NCBI lineage: Eukaryota > Metazoa > Chordata > Actinopteri > Labriformes > Labridae > Semicossyphus > Semicossyphus pulcher. The sequence continues at coordinate 30,592,029 of NW_027211748.1, read as the reverse complement.
TCAGCTGTGGAGCACCTGTCCATCTTTCTCCGCTGAATGAATTTCACTGTACCTAGCAGGTCACATGTCCGCTGAGATCTGTCTCACTACAGCGCTACGAAGCCAAACAAACAGATGTTACTGAGATTTAATGACAATAAACAGGCTGAGAGGATGCTGAGAGAACTACATCAGGAGGCAGGTTAGTAAAGAGTCTGAGTTCATGCTGTGTCAGGTCTGTCTGCAAGACCACAAGAACACTACTTTTAAATGCTAGTTTTCTTGAATGGGGTTTGGTTGGACATTTTGAAGCAGCCTCAGGACGACTTTTGAGATACACGATTGGTTAAAAGGCCGAAAAAAGCAGGCAAGCAATATTTATATATATATTCAGCAAGATATAAGCACTGTCTGTCTTGTATGTGCAGTGAATATGTAGTTTTTACTTGTTGGTTTTTCAAAAATATGAGAGAGAAAGAGACACAAATTATCTTCTAGTTATTTTTCTTTAATGCTCCATAAGAAACAGATCCAGCTGACTGATGGGGACATGATCCATATTAATTACACCAATTTAGAGAAATGTATTGTTTAAAGTCTAATTTCTGAGGACAAATAATCTGAATAGATTCAATGGAAAATCACCCTGAAGCTCCTGAACTGTGCTCCTGTTAAAGGTAATTCTTCCAGGTAATCTGTGTTGACTTTGATAATAAACCTTCTAAAGCTTTGTTTCCTCTCTGCATGCTGAACCCTGATGTGTCCCCGCCTCCATCAGCAGATCTGATGTGTGCGTGGTGTTTCCCTGCAGAGCACATGTTGACCACACATGCACGTGCCTGCCAGCCTGCCACCGACGCTCCCGCCAGCCAATCGCGCCTCAGCGCTGCTGCCATCTGAGTCTCCGATTGGTCGTTCAGTGAAGCAAAGAAGACGAGCAGCTGTGGCGTCCTATCGAGTCGCGTCAGGTCAAACAGTAAACACAGCCGCTCGGTGACAACGAGTTAACGGGGTTTCCCCCCCTCAGCTGTTGTCTGACAGGCGGAGAGCAGAGGGAGCCACTACAGCAGAACCTGGCTTACAATTTTATCATTTTAAGAGTTTTTTTTATTTCAGCTGGTCTCCACTTCTGACCTGACATTGGTTTAGCTTCTCTTCTCTCTGATGTGATTTCTGTCTCACCCACATCTGAATATATTGTCATTAAAAAGTGCAGAACGGTTCATTTAAGATTGTTTCTTGTCTCGTTTGAGGAAAATAAATATCTGCTGCTTCAAGGAGACTTTTAGATTCACTTAAACTGCTAAATTACATGTTCAGATTTAAGACATTAACTTGAAAATTGATCTGTCACAGAGGAAGATGAAACAACAAGCAAACATGTCTTTGTTACAGCATTAATTGTCAAGCTTAAATGCTAATATACAGATCAGAGCCTCAGCAATTAGTCAATTATTGGCCAGTTAATTTAATGAAAATGAAATGCTGTTGAAAGAGAGTATTTCATCGTATCATATCACAACCCCGCTGTGGTGTCTCAGAGATGCACAAGGTAGAGCCTGTTCTGCATCGGATAAGTCTGTTTCAAGGTACAAGTTAGCATCTGTTTCAAAGTATAAGTTAGCATCTGTTTCAAGGTACAAGTTAGCATCTGTTTCGAGGTACAAGTTAGCGTCTGTTTCAAAGTATAAGTTAGCATCTGTTTCAAGGTACGAGTTAGCGTCTGTTTCAAAGTATAAGTTAGCATCTGTTTCAAGGTACGAGTTAGCGTCTGTTTCAAGGTACAAGTTAGCGTCTGTTTCGAGGTACAAGTTAGCATCTGTTTCAAGGTACAAGTTAGCGTCTGTTTCAAAGTATAAGTTAGCATCTGTTTCAAGGTACGAGTTAGCATCTGTATCAAGGTACAAGTTAGCGTCTGTTTCAAGGTACAAGTTAGCATCTGTTTCAAAGTATAAGTTAGCATCTGTTTCAAGGTACAAGTTAGCATCTGTTTCAAGGTACAAGTTAGCGTCTGTTTCAAGGTACAAGTTAGCATCTGTTTCAAAGTATAAGTTAGCATCTGTTTCAAGGTACAAGTTAGCATCTGTTTCAAGGTACAAGTTAGCGTCTGTTTCGAGGTACAAGTTAGCGTCTGTTTCAAAGTATAAGTTAGCATCTGTTTCAAGGTACAAGTTAGCATCTGTTTCAAAGTATAAGTTAGCATCTGTTTCAAGGTACAAGTTAGCATCTGTTTCAAGGTACAAGTTAGCGTCTGTTTCGAGGTACAAGTTAGCGTCTGTTTCAAAGTATAAGTTAGCATCTGTTTCAAGGTACAAGTTAGCATCTGTTTCAAGGTACAAGTTAGCATCTGTTTCGAGGTACAAGTTAGCGTCTGTTTCAAAGTAAAAGTTAGCGTCTGTTTCAAGGTACGAGTTAGCGTCTGTTTCAAGGTACAAGTTAGCGTCTGTTTCAAGGTACAAGTTAGCGTCTGTATCGAGGTACAAGTTAGCATCTGTTTCAACGTACAAGTTAGCGTCTGTTTCAAAGTATAAGTTAGCATCTGTTTCAAGGTACGAGTTAGCATCTGTATCAAGGTACAAGTTAGCGTCTGTTTCAAGGTACAAGTTAGCATCTGTTTCAACGTACAAGTTAGCGTCTGTTTCCAGGTACAAGTTAGCGTCTGTTTCCAGGTACAAGTTAGCGTCTGTTTCAAGGTTCAAGTTAGCGTCTGTTTCAAGGTTCAAGTTAGCATCTGTTTCAAGGTACGAGTTAGTGTCTGTTTCAAAGTATAAGTTAGCATCTGTATTAAGGTACGAGTTAGCGTCTGTTTCAAGGTACAAGTTAGCGTCTGTTTCAAGGTACGAGTTAGCATCTGTATCAAGGTACGAGTTAGCGTCTGTTTCAACGTACAAGTTAGCGTCTGTTTCGAGGTATGAGTTAGTGTCTGTTTCAAAGTATAAGTTAGCACCTGTTTCAAGGTACAAGTTAGCGTCTGTTTCAACGTACAAGTTAGCATCTGTTTCAACGTACAAGTTAGCATCTGTTTCAACGTACAAGTTAGCGTCTGTTTCAACGTACAAGTTAGCGTCTGTTTCAAGGTACAAGTTAGCGTCTGTTTCGAGGTACAAATTAGCATCTGTTTCAAAGTATAAGTTAGCATCTGTTTCGAGGTACAAGTTAGCATCCGTTTCGAGGTACAAGTTAGCATCTGTTTCAAGGTACAAGTTGGCATCTGTTTCAAGGTTCAAGTTAGCATCTGTTTCAAGGTACAAGTTAGCGTCTGTTTCAAGGTACAAGTTAGCATCCGTTTCGAGGTACAAGTTAGCGTCTGTTTCAAGGTACAAGTTAGCATCTGTTTCAAGGTACAAGTTAGCGTCTGTTTCAAGGTACAAGTTAGCATCCGTTTCGAGGTACAAGTTAGCGTCTGTTTCAAGGTACAAGTTAGCGTCTGTTTCAAGGTACAAGTTGGCATCCGTTTCGAGGTACAAGTTAGCCTCTGTTTCAAGGTACAAGTTAGCATCTGTTTCGAGGTACAAGTTAGCATCCGTTTCGAGGTACAAGTTAGCGTCTGTTTCAAGGTACAAGTTAGCATCCGTTTCGAGGTACAAGTTAGCGTCTGTTTCAAGGTACAAGTTGGCATCTGTTTCAAGGTTCAAGTTAGCATCTGTTTCAAGGTACAAGTTAGCGTCTGTTTCAAGGTACAAGTTAGCATCCGTTTCGAGGTACAAGTTAGCGTCTGTTTCAAGGTACAAGTTAGCATCCGTTTCGAGGTACAAGTTAGCGTCTGTTTCAAGGTACAAGTTAGCATCTGTTTCGAGGTACAAGTTAGCGTCTGTTTCAACGTACAAGTTAGCCTCTGTTTCAAGGTACAAGTTAGCATCTGTTTCGAGGTACAAGTTAGCGTCTGTTTCAACGTACAAGTTAGCATCTGTTTCGAGGTACAAGTTAGCGTCTGTTTCAACGTACAAGTTAGCGTCTGTTTCGACGTACAAGTTAGTGTCCGTTACACGTAGGGAAATATGGTCTGTTTGGTTGGGTTTCGGAAGGTTTCGAAAAAGGTTACTTGTCATGAGATGGGTATAACTAAAAAATCTCAACGGCTCTTTGTTTCACACAGGAATCAAACCTCAGTCTCTTAGGTCAAAGTCCTGTGATGTTTGACCCCTTCATTGACCCCAACCACCACTGCAAATGCCCTTTACTGGTCTTTCTACAGCGTCAACAGCTCCAAAACTGGGTTTCATGAAATCAGATTTCAAGCATATAATACTTTCAAGCAATTGGAAGGCGACTTATTGACGGGTGTTATTCACCATTCTGTGATATCTGATCCATGGACAGTGGGACTAATTGTTACCTGCAGCCTTCAGTCCTTTCAGCATCTTTAAGTCTGAAGGAACGAATCAAACATCTCAGTCTCTTCACGACTTGGATGAACAAACTCTGCCTTCTACGAGAAGACTGTTTGGATCTCTACTTTGTTTCATCACTTTCATAAACAAACGCCGCCCTCGCTGTGACCCCCCCTCACTCAGCTGAGGCCCTCCCCCCTCCCCAGCTCCAGATGTTTCCACCCACCTTGCAGCCGAACATGAGGGAGATGGTGCTGTTGGTGCAGGCCACCTTGCAGTGGCACAGCATGGGCGAAAAACACTCCAGCTTCTTCGAGCCGGGGGACATCTTGTCGGAGCCGGGGCAGTTGGCCGACAGCCGCCTTCTCCTCTGGGAGCGCTGTCGGCTCCTCCCGCGCTGCCCGACTCCTCCGGCCGTGGCTCCCCCTGCACCTCCTCCTCCGCCTCCATCTCCATCCTCTCCACCTCCTCCTCCACTGCTGCTGCTGCTCCCTGCTCTCACCATCCGCCCTCATTCCTCGCGTCGCTCCATCGCGGCGGGGAGGAAACGACTCCCAGAGCTCTTCCTTCATTCAGGGAGAACCTCCCCCCCCCCCTCCTCCTCCTCTCCACTGACCCCTCCTCCTCCTCCTCCTCCTCTTCCTCCTCCTTCTTCTTCTTCTTCTGGTAGAATATATTCCTCTCCCTCTTGACCTCCTCTCAGCCGTTCGCCTCGACTCCTCTCTCCCTCGTTCTCTCGTCCTCCTCCTCTCTCCCTGTTGCGTTCCCTCTCTCTCTACACTGACAGAGTGGTGATGATGATGAGAGCAGGGGCGAGTGAGTACTGCTGTGTGTACAGAGAGGGAGTGTGTGTGTGTGTGTGTGTGTGTGTGTGTGTGTGTGTGTGGTGAGCTTTCCTCTGTGGGGGTGTGATTGGTCTCCAGGGAGAGGGGGGTGGGGGTGAGAGAGTTTGGTCACATGACACATCGGAAACGAGGAGGGTTGAACGAGAGAGAGAGACAGAGAGAGAGAGAGAGAGAGAGAGAGAGAGAGAGAGTGGGGGTGTATCCTCAGGGAAGGTAGAGTGATGTAGGACAGAGTCAGTGATGTGGAGGAGAGGAAGAGGAGGAGACAGAGGCTGAGGAAGAGGCAGAAACAGGAAGAGGAGAAGAAGGGGAGGAGGAGCAAGAAGAGGAAAAGGAGGAGTCAGACACTGAGGGAGAGGAAGAGGACGAAAGGTTACAGGGGGACAGAGGCTGAGGAAGAGGAGGAGAAAAGGAGGAGACACAGGTTGAGAAAGAGGAAGAGGAGGACGAGAAGCAGCTAAGAGGAGGAATAGAAGAAGAAAAACAAGGAGACAGATGATGAGGAGGAGATAATGAGAGGAACAGAAGGAAGACGCAGAAGATAAAAGAAGAAGCTAAGAGTTGGAAGAGGGGTAGAGAGCGAGAGAAAGAACCAGAGGCTGAGGAAGAGGCAGAAACAGGAAGAGGAGAAGAAGGAGTGGACGAGCAAGAAGAGGAAAAGGAAGAGTCAGACACTCAAAGAAGGGAAGAGGACGAAAGATTACAGGGGGACAGAGGCTGAGGATGAGGAGGAAGAGGAGAGGACAGAAAAAGAGGATAGAAAAGGAGAAGAAGCAGATCATGAAGAGGAGGAGTCTGAGACGAGGAGGAGGAGGAGTTGAGCTCCAGAGCTCTGCATGTATAGAGTGTCATCAATGACTTTTTCTGTCCGGTGCAGTCCGTTACACCGCTGGTGTGGGGAAACGTCCCCACCGTGGCATCCCTAACGCACACCATGATTTATCCTCGGTTTTCTTGTTGATTTTTTCATCACTTATTGTATCATTCCTTTTTATACATAAAGTTTGTTTGTTAGTTTGTTTGTCTTTGACACCGCTAAATACAAATCTATAGGAAAAACACTGAACAAGGAGACAGACTGTCTGCTGAGGAGCACATGAGCACAAATTAAACTGAACGGTGGACAACCTCCCTCTGAGACCGTCCAGAGGAAACACCGCCTGTGTGTGTGTGTGTGTGTGTGTGTGTGTGTGTGTGTGTGCGCGCGCACGTGCGTGCGTGTGTGAGAGAGAATGTGTGATAACGACATCTCGTCCTGGGCGGAGCCGACAGGAAGCCAAGAGGTTCCTTCTGAGAGCGATGACAGAAAACTACGGTGAGTGAAACTACATCGCTCTCATCTGTTCATCTCTATCTGCTGCCTTTAATTGGACTGTTTGTCTTCATGTCTAACACGCACACACACGCACACACACACGGTCTGCCTCTGTGTGTGTTAGTCATTCAGGATGAGGAGGAGATGAGAGGAAAATGTGAGAAGTGAGGAGGAGAGGGAGAAGCAGCTCTGCTTCAGATAGAATATGATGAAGCTGTTGCTTTAAGGTAGTGTTTATCTTAACTTCCACTTTTACCGCGATACATTTCTTAAATAACGTGTACTTTTACTGCGATACATTTCTTAAATAACGTGTACTTTTACCGCGATACATTTCTTAAATAACGTGTACTTTTACTGCGATACATTTCTTAAATAACGTGTACTTTTACCGCGATACATTTCTTAAATAACGTGTACTTTTACTGCGATACATTTCTTAAATAACGTGTACTTTTACTGCGATACATTTCTTAAATAACGCGTACTTTTACTGCGATACATTTCCCCAAAGAATCTTTGTTAGTCAAAATGAAGTGAGGTTAAATGAACGTATACTGAGAGGCTGAAAACTGAGGGTGGTAGTAATGCAACATTGTGTGTGCCAACTGGTCTGAAAACTTTATAGAAGGAGAAAGAGAAGAAGCGGGAGAAGATAAAGGAGAAGATGGAGGAGAAGAAGAAAGAAGAAAGGTTGAAGGAGAGAAGAAGAGGACGAAGAAGAAGGAAAACAAGGAGGAAGAAGATGATGGAGAAAAGAAAGAAGAAAGAGAATATGGAGGAGAAGAAGAAGACGAAGAAGAAGGAAAAGAAGGAGGAAGAAGATAAAGAAGATGATGAAGGAGAAGAAGAAGTAGTAGTCGTATGTCAGGCATGTCAGATTTAAGTGAGTAGCGACGGTGATACTGGATGCATGATGGAGGCAGAGACAGCGTCGGCACCAGCTGCTCCGCTGAAAGATTACTGTGGTGACCGTGGTGACAAAGACGAACAGGTTGACGAGCACCCCTTGAAGTTATGAAGACGTTGTTTTTCTTCAACTGACTCCATTTTTTTTTCTTTCTTTCTTTCTTTCTTTTTCATTAACATCATTTACTTTTCCTTAAGAACAAATAATATCAGCAAAATATTTTTGATACTTAAGTATCAGATACTTTTACAAGAGTGATATTAGAACAGTTGACTTTCACTTCTGCCAAAGTCATCTTCTGCTATCATACCTGTGCTTTTACTCAGGTAGGACTTTACAAACCTTTACAAACCTTTACAAACCAGACCTGCTGCTGTTTTCACACCAAATGTGTCACAACTCAAAACTATTTTGTACCACAAATACGGTCACTTCTGGCTCCAGAAAACCAATAAGGCAGCGGACGAATCCTGAACTCCAGGCTTCGTTTAGGCAGCACCAGACACCAATGTGTGACAGTGGCTACGTTTATCATTTCTACAGTCTGTGGAAAGAACGAAGGAAGGAACGACAGAGAGAAGGGAAAGACAGACAGGCCTCAGCTGAAGCTCCCATTATAGTGAATTACAGTTTAGACAGTTTGCACCAATTACCCTCAGACTGGTTCTGCTGCTGTTTGAACGCCTCATTATCAAAGCCTGAGTCAGCCTGCACGCACGCACGCACTCACGCACACACACACATCATTCAACCCCCCCCGAACCCCCCCCCACACACACACTGCAGTCCAGCAGTGCAGACTGAGTGTTTGCGGTGACAGTGATAGCAGCTGACAGGTTCAGATGTGATGGCCTCCTTCTAAATTTACCCTGCTGCTTTTTACACATCACACATCACGCTCACACACACACACACACACACACACACACACACACACACACACTGCAGATGTATGTGTGTGTGTGTGTGTGTGTGTGTGTGTGTGTGTGTGTGTGAAGACGTGTTGGGTGGACCTGACATGACCCGGGTCTCGCGTCCTCCTGGGGTCTGGGTCTGGTTTGTCTCACAGGAAATATAGCTCACATGTGATTTGTTGCTGTTTGTTATTAAATGTGTGTTTCAGTTTGACAGTGTGGTTCAGATGAACAGCTGAGGAGGTGGCTCCCCCTGCTGGACACCACTGGACATGTCAGCTGTAGTACAGTGTGCTATACTGTTTTTTTTTATCATTACTGTTTTTTTATTTGTATTTGTTACTTTAAAAATGTAAAGTATGGAGTCATTGAAGTGCCAAAAATGAAAATAAAAAATATTAAAATAACAAGAAAATAAATGTGCAAATATGATGAGGGATAAATGAAAGAAATGTAAAAATATGGAACTAATGACCTTTAACAAAATATATAAAAGAATAGTTGATTCAATTTAATTTATACATTTTAAAAATGTGTTTATTATTATTAACAATATTTTATTTTATCTTATTCTATATAATATAATGTATTTATTTTATCCCTTTATTGTCCCTTATTCTTTTCGGCTTTGCTAAGCTGTCAGTCAACTGGCTTTGGGCGGGTCTTCCTGTCCAGTCGTCCATGAATGACATCATATTAAAAAACAAATCAATATTTTTAAACAATAATTTAAAAATATATATAATAAGAAAAAAATTAATAATTTATGCGCATTAAACTTATAAAAATATTATATTTTTAAACATGAACAAATTAGTTAGTTTAACTGAAAATGCTTTAATGCTTTAAATTCTATTAAACTTTTATTTTATCTTTTTATTATCACATTTTTATTTTCTGATCTATTATTTCACTTGTTTTTTCTTTATACTTTTACATTTTATTAATTCACTTTTTTTATTCTTTTGCTTTTTCCTCTTCACATCGACTTTATTTTCTTATTCTTTTACAGATTTTTTTTTGGCCCAATATTTTTTTCTTTATAAATATTAGAAATTTAGAATCTCTAGATAAAAAGTGAAGTTGTGATATTTAATAAAGGAGTTTTAAAAATTAAAAAATGAGAATTATTTCCCTCAAAAAGTCTCCATGTAAGAATGTGTCACATTAAAATTGAATGAAGGTGCTGCAGGTTTATCAATAAATCACATTCAATCCAAGGAAACTTAATGTGCTTTAAATTATTGACTTAAAAATAATTATTGCTGAACATTAACTACGTGGAGCTGCTCAAACAAAATCTGTGAATCCCAGTGAAACCAGTTAAGCGACCCTGCAGACTGACATGCACAGGAACAAACAGCAGGGGGCAGCACTCCATCAGATAGACTGCGGCCTGCACTCTAAAGCCTCTCTGTGTTCATCACTTACACAAAGATATTGTTCAATTTCAACGTTTTTTCTCACCACTGCAGTTGGGCAAAAGAAAATTTGATGAAACAAATGTATGACACAAGGAGAATATGTAAATCTACAGACTTTTACCCAGAATACACCTCTGTAACTTCCAGGAGATCCAAGAAGAGTGGAGCCTTTGTTTATTTTACTATAATCACACACTGATTTTCTACCAGTCTATGACGTCGACAGGTTCTCTAAATCACAGGGAAACTCGAAGGTATTCTTAAATCTGCCTGCAAGCTCGTAATGCTAACCATGCTAACCATGCTAACACCAACCACTGCACACACGAGGGCAGCTGTGGGCAAAATCTGTTCGGTTTCTGCTCCATTTTCCTTCATTTTGTTAAGAATTTCGATTAAAATATTAAATCGCGATTAATCGCATGGTTGTCCATAGTTAACTCGTGATTAATTGCAAATTAATGGCACATTTTTACCTGTTGTAAATGTACCTTAAAGAGATATTTGATAGTGTTTAATCCTCTTATCAACATGGGAATGGACAAATCTGCTTCCTTTATGCAAATGTATGTTTATTATTACTGCAACATTAAAACAAAGACAAATACTGTCCAGAATATTCTGCAGAATAACCTCACAGGTTCTGCACGCTCAAAACATACGCTGAAAGCAGAACATGGCGATCATCGCATGTATCAATGGTTTGTGTGAGAAGCACATCACATGTACTTCCTCAGTCTGGATTAATCTCTTTCTAGATGCTTATTTCCTCCTTCCACAGTTTAATTGTTCTCTCTGCTTCACCTTACTTCACATTTAAATCACAAACTACTTTAATCTGATCTCTTTGCTTTGCTTCAGTCCTCCCCAACACACCTGCACCTCTGCTGTCTGCACAGCTGCAGGCCCCGCCCCCTCTTTCTGTCTGTCTCTCTGTCTGTGTTGTTGACTGTCTTCATCAGCAGTCTGTTCTCTTTTAAGTCACAAAAGTTCAGTATTTACAGAATGACATCTGCACCTTTGATAAGCTTTATAAACAGGGACAATCAATGCATTTACCATAGGGACACACAGAGATACACAGAGGGAGTGTTTACATTGCGTTACAGAGCTGCACATGATTGTGTGCGGACAGAGAGCGTCCTGATGCCCTGTGACTCCTGTCACTGTTTCACTGCTCTTCCTCAACAAGGAGAGCGGGCGAACGACCGTTCATTTGGAGCGGAGTCATTTAATTACACAGAAACCTGAAGCAGCGGCGGTGCCGCGGCAAAGCGTATGTAGTGGAAACACTGCCGGTGGTAACTCAGTTCACATCAACAGTAAATACAAATAACTTTTGTCTTGTCTAGAGAACCATCGAGCAGGGCCCAAAGACCCTTTATCCATTTCTGCTCACGGAGGTTTGTTTCTGCTTGCTGTCCACAACACTGCGGCTGTATGGCTTCCTGATTTCTCAAACTATGGGGCGGGCAGAGGGTCATAATAATAGAACGCATGTGCGTTAATAGCACGTTAAAATAATTAGTGGCGTTAAAAGGAATATGCGTTAAAGCGTTATTAACGTGTTAACTTTGACAGCCCTAGTAAATACCCGTCGAGCTGTGTCTACAAAGTCTTCGAGAGTAATGAAGGCATTAAAGAGATGAAATATTCACTCCAAGTTAACTCTGAGTAATTAAACAAAAGACTAATTCTCTGCTCGGACTGTTTATTTGTAGTTTTTAGGTTTAAATATATTTTTTTATTGGAGCCCATCAAAGGTCAAACTCGAGTATTTAGGAAAACCTCATGATTGACAGCTCTGTTGACGAATGGGGCTCCTGCAGCGCTCTTATCCCGAGCAGTAGAGTAGAGGAGGAACGGCGAGAGGAGACGTAACTAACACTAACACTACAGTCATTGAACTTTCCATCAGCGTGAATATCTGCTTCAGACCGACACAAGAAGCTGTTCTGCTGCAGACTGAGCCCACCTGAGGGCTCCAACACGCCAAGGACACCTGAGGGCTCCAACACGCCAAGGACCCAAGGTAAAGGTGTGTGTCGGGTAGAGGAAGGGGCGGGACGATCTCTACTGCACACACTCTGGATACAGATGAGCAAGATGGCAGCGCCCGCTCCGGGGGGGGTGTAGGCTTCACTTTTGTACAAAGAGAGGAGGTGGAGACGCGTCGGCCATCTTTATATACAGTCAGTGATATAAAGTAGTAAAAATGCAGGATGATGACATTCATATCATGTGACTGGTGTGAAAGCAGAAGAGAGACACAACAGGACGCTTAAAAACATCCGAGGTTGAAGGATTGTTTACAAGACGACAGCAGAGATGTCTGCAGACTGGAGAGAGGAAGAGATTCAGGAGCGCCTGCCTGTGAGGGCCGACAGGGAAACCCTCCCTCTGTGAGGGACGTGTGTGGCTGTGATATTCTCTGGGAATGATCAGGACAGCCAACTGTCAATATAAAAAATAAACCAATGGGCCACGACCTTTGCTTTGTGGGACAGTCATTGGAAATCTTTCTCATTATAAATATACATAATCTCAGGCCCACAGTGCGTCGGCACACTGGGAAGATGCCCATTCTGACAGATCACCAGTGCAGCCCTGTCCTCTGCTTATTACTGAACCATGAGGTGAATTCACAGGATCGATTTTCCAGTAATAATCTGCATTTTTCCAGGATGAGTTGTCAGAACAAAGAGTGCCTGTTCTGTTTTTTGTTGGTGCAGGTCCGTTTCAGGCTGGTCGTGGGTATTTTTGTCCCAAAACACAGTCTGGCAGGGACTTGTTGTCTCTGCGTCGCCCCAGATGGCGAGGCGTCGCCCTGAGGTGGGGGAGGGGGACGGGGTGGGTACATCAGAGCCTTTTGAGCTTGGCCATCGTTCTGTGTCTGCAGCATTTCACTAACTACCCAGAATCCTTTGTGCTGAGAGGAAAAACTGTCCATAAAGAGGAAAATTTCACATAATTGAAGTTCGTGACGGTTTCAACATGGAGAGCAAGACTTCAGTTTGTTGTTTGTTTAAAGCTGCAACTAATTATTATTTTTAATCTAGAGCTGCAATGAGTAGTCCACAAATAAATTAGTTCGTAAAAAGAGGTGAATATTTGATAGCCTTAGCTTCTCTTATGATGATTTGCTGCTTTTTCTCATTGAACAGCACAGTAAAGAGAATATTTGGGGTTTGGGCCTGTTGGTCAAATATGATGAAATATGAAATAATACAATACGAGCAGTGGAGGGATACGAGCAGCGGAGGGATACGAGCAGTGGAGTGACGTGCTGTTTTGGGTGGGTTAAAGACCAGTCGTGCTGCTGCGTTCTGGATCATCTGCAGAGGTGTGAATGTGCCTGCAGGAAGGCCTGCCAGGAGGGAGCTGCAGTGGTTAATTCTATCTGCCCAAGAACATCATCCATGATTGATTAGTCACTGAATATCTGCTCCTCCCCTACCTGTCCCGAGCAGCGTCTCCACACATGCTCACACATACAGAGAGACGACTTGTCCGTCCTGTAAATGCACCGTTTCAGGTACGTCTCCTGTTAAATGTGAACCTTGTTATGGCGCTGTTTGAAAAGCTTGAAGAGTCGTGGTGTAGTGTCGATGTCATTCAGACCCACGCTGGTCTTGTTCGTTTCAATCAACGTCTTTTACGACGAGGCTCCTTCAGCAGAGGTGTGGGTGTGCGGGGAGGAAGAACTCACGGGCAAGAGGAGCAAGAGGAGCAAACACTAACATGTGGTGAAGAATGAAGCTCAATTCTAACGGTGAAACATGGTATAACCTTCTTTCAACAGGGTTATGTTTTGTATCGTTTGTAATATATCAACCAATCAATTCAGGTGATTTGATATGATTGATATCACACGACCTGTGATCACTGCATCGATGCAATATCGGCACGCAAAACATCAGGATGTTCTGTACTGATTTTCCTCTGATCCCTACAGGAAGAATAAAACAAACATCATTTCAGCTGTTCAGACTCCAGCAGAGGACTGACTGACCTGAGATCAGATCAGGCTGCAGCTTTCAGGGGAACGTGTCACAAGGTAAAGCTCTCAGCAGAGACAGGAAGTCAGAGCTCTCTGTGGGAGAGCGGCGGAGTCAATCAAAACGTCGAGCACTTCCTGTCCCGACAACAACCTCCACCGCAAACACAAAGAGAGCGAGCGGCATTCACCTGAGGACAGAACAAACCTGGCCGTCTGTGTGGGAGCTGAATCCTCCACTAACATGTAAACACACAGGAAGTCTGAAGCTGCTTCAGTAAAGATCAAAGTTTTACGTCCAAGAAGCCTCAGTTTAATGATGTAAACAAATCATATTAACAGTTCACCTCTCATTCTTTCTCCTGTCTCCCCCTCCCCCCATTCCTCCTGTCTCTCTCTTTCCTCTTTTTCCTGTCTAACTTTCACTTCTCTTTTTCCAGTCTGTCTCTGTTATCTCCTTTTCCTGTCTAACTCTGTCTCTTTCCTCTTCCCTGTCTCTCTCTCTCTTCTCTTTCACCTGTCTATCCCTCTCTCTCTTTCCTCTTTTTCCTGTCTCTCTCTCTCTCCCTCTCTTTCTGAAACACAAGGGGGGGATCCATTATTCAGCGTGGCTGCAGCACATTTGACAGCTCAGTTTAATATGTAGGAAAACCACAGAGATTCTCCATCAGTGTGAATACAAATACAGAGTGAGAGTGAGAGAGGGGAGGGGTGAGGAGGGGGGAGACCTGGGGGAGACGACCATGAAAGACAGAGGATCAGAGAGGAAGAGGAGCTCTGCAGAGTAAACCATCAAACTAACCACCAGAATAGCTCAACGCTCTGTTCAGCTCTTCTTTTCTCGAGGAAAGCCCCATTCAGAACTCCCTTTGGAAACCTGCCGATTTCACTTCTCCTTCATTCTGCACCGTCACAGGAGGTCAAAGGTCACGGCATCCAGACAGAACGCTGAACAAAGACACAATTTCCCGCTCTCCTCCTTCTATCCATTCTTTCTGTCTCATCCGAGCGTCCCGCCCACGCTTTCCCAGCATCCTCTCTGTTCCTCCTCCTCTCTAACCTCTCCTTCTGTTGTCCTCACCTCCCTGCAGTCTGCTGGCAGCCTGCTCCCTCTCTCTGTTTATGCGTGCGTGTGTGTGTGCGTGTGTGTGTGTGTGTGTGTTCAGTGTGTGTTATACATGCATGGGTGCTCCTCTTGGCTTGTGTCCTCCTGCAGGGCACATCAGCCTCTTAAAACACACACACACACACACACACACACGCGCACGCACACGCACACACACACACACACACGCACACACGTGTACACACGCGCACACGCACACACACGCACGCACACACACACACACACACGGTCCTCCTGTGGATGTCATGTCACAGTGATGTCATAAATTTGTTTTGAGAGAATAATTGTAAATTGTAACTGACATCACAGTACGCGTGATCACATGATCTCTCTCTGTTTCAGTCTGTCAATTTCAATTTAACAAGCTGTACTGGCATGACTGTAACAGTTACAATACTGTCTCTCTGTCCATCCGTCTGTCTGTCTGTCTGTCTCCCTGTTTCTGTCTGTCTCTGTCTGTCTCTCCCTCTCTCTTAACCCATCTCTCTCTCTCTCTGTCTGCCTCTTTCTGTCCCTCTCTCTGTCTCTCCCTCCCTGTCTGTCTCTCAACTTTGATATGTGTTATATTTAGCCTGTGAGTCTGTTCTCTACTGGAACCTACAGTGGCCAGCAAGGGCAAACGCGCTGTAACAGCCCAAACGATTTCGATTAGAAGAAACGAGCTGCAAATTCAGAAACGATTTAATTAAAAAACACAAGCAAAAGTCCAAAACCAAATGCAACGACAGAAACGCGCTGCAAATCAAAAAACTGCTGCAAAGAGCCAAAACAAATACATTAACATCAGACGCGCTGCAAATACAGAAACGATGCAAAGTCAAAAACACACAAACAAAGTAACCGTTGCTAATTGTAGCTTCCGTTAGCCGTGCAGCTAGCGGTTCTTTACGATTACTCTGTCCGGCTCGGCGTCACATTGTTTAAAGGGAAGGTAAATATGTAAAAAGTTATTACGGTGAAAAGCAACACTGCTGCTGCGAATAAGGTAAGAGAGGAACGCTGCAAAAAAATGTGATAATGTAACAACAACATGTAGTCTGTAACCACAGATACATTAACTTCATGAATGAAATGTGAGGAAATAACTTTATTTGAAATGAATTAATAAATGAGATTTAATCTGTGATAAATACCTACAGACTATTCAATTTAAACATCTGCGGGGGGGCTCTTTCATATATTAATCACTAACTGCATGCATAGACTCTGTGATGCGAAGGCATTAGGTACGAGCTTCTTACTGCACGGCTTAATTCTGTGTCTTTATATGCATAAAGTTACGGTTTGAAAACTTTCCATATACACAAAATCTCAGCTGCGAATCCATATTAGCCGCGGAAGATATCGTCGTTAGGACACAATTAAAGAAGGCAGCTTCGTGACTCAGAAAACAGCCCCCTGGACTCTGACATCGGGGTTGATTCAGACACGGTGGGGATGGGAGATTAGCATCAGTTCGTGCCCATCTCCAGGGGGCCTAAGCGGGGGTTCGGATGGGAAATCTCACTGGTGCCGAACCCAGCAAGAAAACCACCGCGCTACTGTCTTCCCTGTTCTCAAACTGAGCGGTGCTGGTCTCTGACTGTATGGTAGCGGCCCGGCCGTAGCTTCTGCTGCGGACGAGATAACCCCAAACACCCGAACAACCTTTTGCTAGTTGAGTTAACACGAACACTTTACTGTACTCGGAGCCCGATACCGGACAGAGTAATCATAAAGAACCGCTAGCTGCACGGCTAATAGAAGCTACAATTAGCAGCGGTTACTTTAGCAAAGCTATCAGTTGATCAGGAGCCGTGTCTCAACAAAAGTTGTGAATTCTTTTACATGTTTTAAAGTTGTCAGTAGTACATGACCAACAGAGACGCTCCGCTCCAGCAGCGTCTAACATTAGTAAGTCTGAGAAGTAATAAAGTCACTGTCTCGTCTCCCCCTCTCTCCCGTTAATAACCGAGCGCCCCCTACAGGCCTGGAGCACTTCCGTTGTGAGGGCTGTATTTGCAGCGTTTTTCTTTTGCATGTGTTTTCTGGGTTTGTGTGTTTTTGACTTTGCATCGTTTCTGTATTTGCAGCGCGTCTGATGTTAATATATTTGTTTTTGCTTTTTGCAGCAGTTTTTTGATTTGCAGCGCGTTTCTGTCGTTGCATTTGTTTTGGACTTTTGCTTGTGTTTTTTAATTTACATCGTTTCTGAATTTGCAGCTCGTTTCTTCTCATCGAAATCATTTGGGCTGTTGCAGCACGTTTGCCCTTGTCGGCCATCGTAGGAACCACCACCTGATGCAATTCATTATTTATTTTTAAATAAACTGTAAGTTATTTATTTATGTTCTGTATTTTATACATTGTTAAATGGACTGTACTTATATAGCACCTTTCTGCACCTACCACTCAAAGCTGCTTTTACACGACATGTCACATTCTGCTGTGCTGCTACCTAAAGTGCCCAACTGTCAATCAGTCATCGCGTTCACGCCATAGACTGTATAAAAAGATGGCCGACATGACAGCTCCCTAAAGTTCGCCCCCTGCTGACTGGCTGCAGTATAGCTCATAAAGCCCGCCTCCTCCATGTTAACAGATGGGACATGAGTCAAACTATAAAATCAAAATACACGTCAAATACATTTTTCTCAAACATGGTTTCTGTCATTATAGTTAGTTCTTATCATGCTGATTTATGTCACAGTGTTCATTTTTCTGAAAGTTTATTTTTAATTAGTTATTTGATGCTGTCAAAACAATGATTGACAGCTCTGTTGACAAATTCGGCTCCTGCAGCCGATCAGTTCTGGGTGAGCAGAGCGGAGGACGATCAGCGAGATGAGACGTAACGAAAACAATCACTACAGTCATTGAAGTTTCCATACCTGTGAACTTTAACCTCAGACCAACACAAGAAGCTGTTCTGCTGTTAAACACGCCGGCGTGCGGGATCCTTGCCGTTTGCTTCGGTAAGTTAAGTGTGTGTTTGGGTTAGCAGAAGTGGCTACGGCCGCTTCACTCGCCGATCTCTACTGCGCAGACTCTGGCTCCGTATGACGTCACCATCGCAAGATGGCAGCGCCTATAACAGGGGCTATTTTGGCATCAATTACGTACAATGGGAGCAGATGGAGACGCGTCGTCATACTAAATATACAGTCATTGGTTCACACCAATTGGCTGTGCCATCAGGGGCAGTTTGGGGTTCAGTGTCTTCAACACGTAGCCTGAGGGTTCTGGGGATCGAACCTCCGACCTTCTGATTGAAAGACGATCGACAGCTGCACCGGCCTAAAGTGCTTTGGTTGTTCAAGACAAAAACAAAAACAAAATGTAATTGTTTTTAAAAATAAAACAAGAATGACTAAAATCATATAAAAATAATAAAATACAAATATTAAATATTCTTATCAGACATAAAAAAGAAAAAGAAACTAACATTAAACATTAAATCTAATAAAATTTAAATATTAAAACTATCTAAAATAAATCTTTATATAAAAAATGTATGAATAATAGTTACATAAAACTACATTTGTGATTAAAATGACAAAAAAATAAAATCGTTCTTTAAATACAAATTGATTTTGTACATTAGATATATGTAAGCACATGTCACTATATAAAAATAAGATGTAATAAAATAACAGATTAGGGTAACAGTGTGTGTTCGTATTAAACCCTTACGAGAGCAAACAGGACTGCAGCTCTCGTCCTGCAGCTCAGCGCAGCCTTCAGCCACAGCAGCGTGCAATTAACATAAATAATTAAATCACATTCTCACACAGAGGAGAGTTCATGCACCCGTCGACACACTGGAATAATAAAAGCGCTGCAGAACGAGGCGCTGCGTCGGATACAGGAGTTAGCCTGCAGAGGTGAAAGAAATCTCAGCAGGTAGAAACAGCTGATCAACATTCCCATCAGCCCCTGCTGCTTTGTTTACCGTGGAAAACTGGAGACCACGATTAAAACAGCTGCTGTAAACTGTGTGTGTGTGCGCATGTGTTTCTATGGGTGTGGTCACCTCTTTTTTCTGCCACACCACACTCCTTAAAAAATGTCCTGTCAAAGCAGTAAAGAATAAAATAACTAACATGGTCAGCCATTAAAAGACAGCTGGTCCCTAAAAACATTCAGCTGCTGGCAGTGATGATAAACCCACAGTTAGCCAGCTGCTCCCAGAAAAAAACTACATTTTAAATCACAGACTCTTGTTAGCATGAGATGTAGACATTTCTACTCCAACTAAACACAGTGTACAGAAAAAAGCTGCTGTTCTTTGGCTCAAGGTTAGCTAACACAAGACTCTGTTAACCGCCAGACATAAGCAAAAGCAAAGCGCTTCGTAACTGTAGCTCTAGTTTGTGCTAATGGTAGCATTAGCATTAGCACAACTGATTAACATACACAAAGAAGATTCATTCCTACAGCATGTGTAAACGTGACACAGCTAACTAGCTCTCACGATAACTGTGCTGCACTCAGAGCGTTAATGGAGTTTTACAGATAAATATTTTTACACATTTTGGGGTCCAAACAAACAAACAGTGTGTGAGTGTCTCAGGTAGATGTGTTCATCCTGCAGCAGTGAAACAGGCTGTAATGGCTGCAACATAATCCTTGATGGGTCAAAGGTCGTCCACTAAAAGTTCTTGTTGTTTCCACTGACAGGCTCAGATTGTTATTCTAAGTGTGTGACAACATGACAGAAAGGATCCCTACAGAGATAGACCTTTTTGTTACAGAGGAAGAGGATTGTTTTAACCACACACAGACGTTACATCGCTCTCTGCAGACACACCAGACTCCATTCAGAAAAACAGCATTTTAGCTCACATAACACAGGAGCTGCTGCTCTACTGCTGCTTTGAGCTGTTTGTTTGTTATTGTTGTTTTAAATGGTAAATATTTGATGACATTATCCTTAAATATATACCACACAAAATCTGCTGTTTTCTTATTGGCTTCCAGTGAGGCGGTACCTCGTGTTAGCATAAACCAGCTCCATCAAATGACCTTTGATCTCTGCTGTTAAACTCAAACAAAGTTTCAGGTTAAACTGAAAAATAATCCAGTGACAGCAAAAGATAAAGACTCAAGACTTCAGATTCAACACTTAAACATACAAAATTCAGGTGGGACCTTTGAATATAGGTGGACCAACCAAACACGCATTAGGGAGATATACAGCGCCTGACTGTGATTGGTTGTGATGAGCCACACAGCCGCAGCACGCCACCAATAAGGAGCTGAAAATAGTCCCAACACCGTGGCGCTGCCCTACACACACACACACACACACACACACACACACACACACACACACACAGCACCTGAGGCTCTAAGACTTTGTCAGCAGGTGAGGTGGTGGGAGCAACACTGGCACCATAACGGTTGCTGTTACAAATCCCCCGAGGCTGCAACGTCTGTCTGTTTGCAAAGACTTGTGGGAGGAAAAATCTGCCCTGCATTAATAAATCACTTAATTATTACCAGTAATATAACAATTTACTATTAATTAAGTCTTTTTTCAACAAGAAAGATCAAACATGCTGCTTGCTATGGCTGAAAAGTTTGTCACCTCAAATGTTACATCAATTATATTCACATCGAGTCATTTGATCATGGAAAAATGCCAAACCTTCATCGTTTTCTCGACTTCAGTGTGAATATTTTCTGTTCTTTATTTCTCATTTCACAGTAAACTTCATCTCTTCTGATTTTGGACTGTTACTGGAACCATCTTAAGATGTGCTCTGAGTTTAACGTCACAAAAGCAGCTCTGACTAGCTTCCCTACACATAACTCTCAAGCATGAGCCTGAACAGCAAACAGAAAGTAGGCTGAGGGGGTCAAAGGTCAAAGCAACCAGACAACAGCTGAATTGTAAATATTGTCAGGGAGAGTTTTTAGGGAGAAAACCGCAGAGTTTGGAGCTGCGACGTCACAGCATCGACTCCTCTGCTGAATATTTTAAACGTTTGTGGGTTTCTCTGCTTCTCTGCTGATTTTAGTCACATGACACACACCCAGCATTCAGAGGCTGTGATTGGTCAATAAGAACAGGTACGTTTCATGTCATTACACAAGGATTCCCAGGGCTCTCCAGCTCTTTACAAAACCAGTGATGTGAAGTTATAATAACTTTTATAAGCAGCAGTTTTAGTGATAATTTTAATGAAACACAGATTCAATATAGGGCCGCAATTAGAGCTGCACAATTAATCGATTATTAATCCTGATCACGATTTTGTCTTCCCACGATTAAAGAAACACGACTGACGGTGATGTTGACGTTTAAAACGCTCCGCCCGTAGAAAACTCTGCTGCAGATCAAACCAAGCGCTCCCTAAACTAACAGCCGCTCCTCCAGGGGGCGATGGAGAGCTTTGGGCTTCACTTTTGGGGGAGCTGGCAGGTCATGTGATGAGCGCCGACCTCTCAGCAGCAGTTTAGAGAGGAAGAGTAAACAACAGAGACGGTCGGAGAAACTAAAGTCAAACGTCTGGAACAGAAGACGAAGAGCCTGAAACGGCTCGTCAGCGCTTGTTTGGAGGTGTTTCAGGTTTAAGTGATGTGAAGAAGAAACTATGATCCGCAGAGAGGTCATGAAACCTGCGTCTACGCCGCAGCACGATATACTGTATACCGTATACTACATACTGCGTACTGCGTTCGGCGGTAGTATGTAGTACCGAGTTGTTCACATTTATTTTGCCGTATGCAACGCCAGGCGCCAGTTTCCGGTTTTGGAGAGTGGATGGAAACAATAGCCCGCCAATTACAAAAAGCGGCTTCTTTAGCTATAGTGCCCCCCTAATGCTAAGCTACACCGTGAACTACTTACTTTGAAGTGTTTCTTTTCCTTCGATCGTGCACAAGGCAAGAGTTCAGGAAAAAATCCTGAAAGAATCTTTGTTCCTGTTTTTAATTGACATGAATACCTTAAATGTTGAAGGAACCAGAACAGGAAACGTCCGTCCTGGTCGCTGCTGTCTTGATATCGAGCTCAGCTGTATGACGGCAGGAAGTGGACGTGACCTTTGTTTGATATTTTTCACGCTGTGTGGAGTTAAATGTGTTTAGAGATAAAACTCTCACATCCAGGCTGACTGTCTGTGACTGTGTGTCAGTTTGGTGCTTTTTATAAAGTTGTGTTTCCAAAGCGAGGAGGCCGATTGTTGACCTTTTGTTAATGTCAGCACGTTTAGCTCTCTCTCCAAGCTGTCGACTGGTTGGTTTGTTTACACACAGAGTTGCTGTAAACAGTCAAACCTGACAGAGACACAGATTCTGAATGTGCTGTTTGCATGTCCAAAGAATGCTCATTACACCTGAATAATATCTGCATAATATACATGTACTAATCAGAAAATGTTTCATTTATTAGGTTTAATTCAGGACATGCAAACAGAATATGCTGCTCTGATTTATTGCTGCACATGTCAACATGTCAATGCACATGCCGATGTTTGCCACTATCATTTTTATAGTTGTTATTGCATATGTTTCTCCTATTTCTATTAGCATTGTAACCATAAGTGTCTATTATCTTGTCTTGTATTATCTAGTGTTTAGCTCGGTGTTAAAATATTCTGACAGATTTTAGTCATTCGTTGTGTAACATACTGTAACTGTGAACAACAGTGGACAGGAAAGGCAGCATGATGACTCTTCTACTGATCAACCAATTTACATATTTTAGTCAAAATGCTCAGGTGAACATCTCGGCTTCTTCTGAAGCAATCATATTTCTCAGGAGCTCTTGAAATGAGTCTTATTTTCTAGGCTGTCCAGGAGGAAAACAAGGTGTTTTACATTACAACATTCAACACCATCAACCAGGGAACAAAAAGAGGTAAACTTTTATGCAAAAAGCTGCTCTTCCACTAGTGATTGAAAATGCTGCATGCAGCCTGAAACAGTTACAGCAGCAGCGTGGATGATGCAGAGGCACAAGGTCGCCGGTTCAGGACGCCCACCTGGCCTGAAATAATGTGTGGCAGGTGAAAAATGAACTTTTCCTTCTGCGGCAAATGTGCTGCAGATAAACAGCAGCTACATAAAAGGAACAGATCATACAGAGCTTTATTACAGAGCTCATTAGGATGAATAAACGTTACTAATGAGACTTATAATAAGAGAGCTAAAGGGCAATGTGGATGCTGAGCCTTCAACTTTCATCAGGATTCTTTAATAACACCATAACGGACTTCATGTTAAACTGGGAAACACACACACACACACACACACACACAGATGCCTCTGCATCACACACAGCTCAAATAACCGGAGTATAATTAGCTGGTAATTGGCCTTATCAGCCACCTTCAGTAATCAATATAATCTGCACGCATCAGACTGTTAACCACCAATCAAACGAAACAATTAGAGAGATTAGTCAAAGTCAAACAATAACAGCTTCTTTTAAAACTCTTCTAACGTTTCCGTAGTGCTGACAAAACGTTAAATAAAACAGAGCCAAATTAGTACTCTCTTATGCAGAGAGATGCCTGCGCTTTCCCTCGAACAAGCTATGCCAAACTACCATTAATAAAAATGTCGAATTAATGATTCCTTTCAGTCAGTAGAAACGCATCAATGAAATAACACAAGAGAGCAGTCTCTATATCTCGATAGTATTATTTTTTAATTCGGCATAAATATAATCCATAAAGATGTAATGCAATGCCATAAAAACTTTACTTTTTTCATTTTAATCGCCACCTTTGACTACAAGCCTCCGTTTGTAATCTTGGCTATTTAACCGATGGATTGAGAGGCGATGCGTTTCAAAAAGTAGATTTTTTATTTAAATACCAGCTGTTTGGTGAATCACATGTATGCCGAATTAAAAACCGACATATGATTTATTAGTTTCGCCGTCTACAGTGTTTGTATATTGGAATTTGAAGGACGTTTTCCAAGCGTTACCTTAGTCGTGACAATACAGATGCAGTCCATCGTTCCGAGCCGGGAGTAAAGCCCGGGAACATCAGCATCTCATCTCGTGCTGTTCCTCTAGCTGCGCGAGCTCCGACCAGGCAGTTAGCTCAGGATTTCATTAAGTCGCTGTCTTCATAAATAACGACATATTCACACACTCACACCTACCAACAGCCTCTATCTACCCGCGAGAGAGTGTGAGCTCACCGGAGAGCCACCTCCGCCCTCCCCCGGTCCTCCTTCATCCCGGTATCAGGGGCTCACTCAGCGGGAGTGGGACTCACTGAACCCCGCTCCTACAGTCTGAAGCTGCGTTTAAGAGCAGTAGGAAATCTCAACCCTTTTAAACTTCTCCTGAGCAGAAATGAACAAAGGCACTGGAGGTAACTAAGTACAATTATTCGTAGAGCCGAAACCGACTGACGTTTACTGCTGTGACAACCCAAATTGCGAGTACTAATCATGTGTTAAAGTAGAACAACAACAGCAGCACTTTGGTAATGTTACAATAAGACGTATTATCTACACATGAGATTTCAGTTATTCAGGCACATTTAGAAAGTTAATACTTGCCAGTCTTGTTAGGTTCTTCAAGGAGATACAATCTTAATATTTTTTATCCCAACGGTAAGTGAAGGCAACATTAGCAGGCCTGTTTTTACATATAGATATCATCAAAATATATATTTAACTGAATAATGAACTTAGAGGAATAAATAATAAATATCAGACAGTTAGAGTTCAAATTTATTATAATTTGCCAACGTGCAAAGATCATATCACAATAAGGTCTAAAATTAACGATTATTTTCACTGATAACATGCCAATAATTTCCTGGATAAATCAAGTAATCTTTGTTAAACATAATTCATGTCAAGTCATAATCAACTAATTTCACACTAAAAGTGCAAAATAATTCATCAAAGATCCACAGTTTAGAAAGAAGACAAAAAAGAACATCTGTTAATTTCTTTTCTTGGAAAAACACTCAAATGACTTGTAGAAATACTTAATACTTCACCTTTTATCAATAAGCCTATTAACTGAATAATCCTTTCTGCTGTAATCACAATATGTGCATGTGTGTATCAGGAATCAGCGAGGCGTCCTACTTTACATCAGACCCCAAACTCATCATGAATGCAAATGTGCAACACCTTCAGTAAATCACACATTTGTGCTAGATTCAACAACTTACAAACTTACTGACTGCTTTTTATTACATGTATGACTCAACAGCAACATGGCCATGGAGGAGGAGGAGGAGGAGGAGGAGGAGGAGGAGGAGAGTGCGTGATGCAGCAGCAGGAGATGAAGCAGTGTGGGCGGGTGGGAATCACAAGTATGAATATTTTAACAGTTCCTTGAATCTGTCATGTGGTTGCGTACACCCCTCATGTGTCATCATATGGCGTGTCATGCCTCCTTATAAATTATTAAGCGCTCCACAGGAAGTGATGTAATCCCAGTTTCCCACTCTAGAGCTCAAGTTGTTCATATGAGCAGATGCAGGTGTTTTTCTTTTATTTGTTGATTATTTTAACATTTACTAGTAATTTTTTTAGTGTGTTTGCAGGTGTAAAGCTCTGCGGTCAAGTTAGAATGACCTGTCTTTCAAAATAAAGCTTGCTTTACGTATCATTTTGTAAGGTAATGCAGGTGTTAATGTTTAAATTTAGTTTGCAGCTGTGACGGTGGGACTATTTTTCCCTCAATCTGAAGCTACATGTGGAAGCTTCAGAGCATAAAGACTCCTAAAAGCTGGCCTGGCTCCGTCCAAAGGTAACAGGATCTGTTGTAAATAAAATCTTTGTTCAAAAAAAATAAACGTGTTTAAAGGGAAAGTTTAGGTTTAATGCAGGGGGGTTGTGAGCTGGATGGATTCAGGAACCTCCTGGAGTCTTATCGTCACCATGAAGATGTCAGACAACCTTTTATGGAGCAAATCAACATAATCTGTCAATGCAGTGTATTTAATTTTTTTGCATTTTTGCTTACAAGAAAATGATCATTGATTTTAAAGTTTTAGTTTGCCATAATGCACACTTAAAGAGTCAGAGAATAGTTTCAAATGAGCTCAAATTAACCAACTGAAACACTACAATTCTGATTTCACATGAAAGCACGAGTGATAAAAGTCTATTGATATATTTTCTCTACTTTACACACTTACATTTAATTTCGCTGATTAAACTTACAAATACAAGTCCTGCATTAGAAATGCTTTTGCAGTAAAAGCATGTAAGAGTTTTTTCCCACAGTAGAATTTGAACTTTTACTGTGTAAAGTATCTGAACACTTCCTCCACGACTGTTGAAGCTGGAGTTTGACTCCAGCGTGCAGATATCACAGCTGCTGCAAGGGATGATATTTGTTCTAACTTCAGGGTGCTAATTTGCATAAATGTGTCACAGTGTTGCACAATAATATTATAAAGTACACAAACAACCAGGTACAAATTCTTCACACAGAACTCCTCCTCTGTATACAGTATTCAGTCATTTCTACTGAACATCTTTAAACATGGACAGATGAGATGAACAGGCTTCTTTTAAAGCAGACCAACATAAAATCATGAAACGGGAAACTAAAGAGTCAAAGTTCGACCAAAACCTGCAAATAAACCAAACTGAGACCACATGAACCACCACCATGAAGGTCCTGAACACCAGTACAGCTCCGTCTCTCTGAGGGAACCAAAGAGTCGCTGTCGCAGGACGAGGAGTCAGATACACAAAATTACTAAATGTACGGAGGACGAAAGCTGCAAAAATCTAACAAAAAAAACATCTTGATAGATAAAAAATATATATATATTTTTAGGCATTCACTTTTCATTTCTACTTAATTTTTCCTTTACTGAATGTTTTAATTATTCATCATTTAATGTAAAGAACCATTTTATATTTAACATATATATATTTAAAACAAATTCATATAATTTTTTAACATTTGCAAAAATGCGACACTTTTAATGACCGCCTCTAATTTGCATAATGAAATACAAATACACGCAGTAAAGTATAAAGAAGTAATACAGCTTTCATTAAGTTGGGGTAAAATATATAGGGAAATGAACAAATATATACTAAATAAACACATTTAAAAATAATATTAATAAATAAAATAAAGATTAAATAAAAGTAATTAATTTGTAAATCGTTAAAAATGCGTGAAATCTAAAAGTTAATTATATAAATAAGGAATTAATAAAAAGTTTCAATAAATAAAATGATATTTTCCATGGTTATTTTTTGTACTAAATAAAGGTTTTATTTCTTATTTTGACAGCTTCAACCCTCCATAAAAAGAATCTCTAGTTTTCTAAAATGTTTAATTTGAAGCAGCTTTTTAAAAACTTCCGTTGTGGGTCTCAGGGTCAGGAAACTTGTGAAGGTCCTTATTTTAATTTGAAGTCACTCAGTGGGTTTAGAGTTTGTTTGAATGAAAACAGACTACAGTACAGACTATCAACCACAGACTCATCAATCAGTCAAGGTTAGATTAGATAATTAGATTAAGGCTTTGACTTTATTCACCTTCAGAGCTCTGACATTATAAATGAGCGGGATTTTTAAAAACTAACCTGAATGTTTAAAATGAAATATGTTAACTGTCCAAATTACTATTAGATTTTAAAACTTAAAATCATTATAATAGTCTTTGTTATAAATAAAGTTGGTTGAAAAATATACCTGTCCTGCAGGTAAAGTCTTTGTGTGAGTAAATTGGGGTCTAATGTGGAAGGCGAAGTTGAAACTTTCATTTTATTATTTTTTAAACGTTAAACTGATCGTCCAAAATTCCTTTTGTCGGTTTGACGTTTCATTTTTAACATCTCTATAAAGTATATTTAAAAAGTATATCTACTTCTCCAGTTTGAGATTTACGCTCTGTCTGTCTGTCAGCTGTGAGGACAGGAGGTGTACTGTTCAGACTCGACAACATGAACCAAAATGAATGAAGCACAATGACCCATGACCCCTGACCCCAGCACAAACTCCTTCAACGTGTCGCTGTGTTTCCTCTCAGTTCAGCTGCAGTAGGAGTCTTTTATTGCTGCTGAAACGTAAATCCTGCAGAGCACTGAGAAGCAGCTGGAGCAGAAGATTCTGAGTCTTGAACAACAGACACTTTCACTTTTAGATTTCAGACCAAATTCAATTCAAAATGTTGCTACTTTTCCTTCAGAGAGCTTCATCATGTAGTGGTCTCTCTCCTGTCTGACCTGCTGCTTCTCGGCAACACAACAAGATTTCTTCATGTTTACATCAACATGAGCGAACTACAGCGACACCTTGAGGCCATCCTGACCCTGGAACCAGAAACCCCGCCCCCTCCGATGGTCCCAAGCACATGAGGACTGAATGGGACATGAAGGTGGACGACACCGACACCCCCTCCCACCAACAGCAGGCGTCCAGTACTTACTTGTCCGTCACGGCCGGGCGGGCGATTGGCCTGCGCCAACGTGTGCAGGATTTCGTTTAGGAGGGGGGAGTCCTACGAGCGACCATGTTTGTTTACAATCAGAGAGAGAGGAAAGAAAGAGAAGTTCAATGCAAACAGGAAACCCAGCTCAGACTGGATCTGCACAAAGATGCTGTGGTTTGATTCGAGCCTGTTTCAGTACCAGAGGGGTGGAGTTAGTCACAGCAGAAAACACAATTTGACAAATACTCTTGTGTGAATGTCGTGTCATTCTCACTATCATCATTCTTTGTTGAACAGACTTAAACTGTGTCTGATGAACTCTCCTGCTGCTTCCAGCTCCTCAAGGCTGACCAGTGCTCAGATCAGTACCAGGATTTCTCTGATGGACACCAACTACCGGCGTTCTGTCTCAGCTGTGGAGCGCCTGTCCATCTGTCTCCGCTGAGTGGCAGTTTCACTGTATCTAACAAGTCACACGTGGGCTGAGATCTGTCTCACTACAGCGCTATGAAGCCACAACAAACAGATGTTACTGAGATCTAATGACAATAAACAGGCTGAGAGGATGCTGAGAGAACTACATCAGGAGGCAGGTTTGTACAGAGGCTGAGCTCAGGCTTTGTCAGGTCGGTCTGCGAGACGACAAGAACACTTGAAAATGTTTTTTTGAATGGGGTTTGGTCTGACTGTTTCTGATGCAACGTCAAGACGACCTTTGTAATATCTGATTGGACAGAAGGACAAAAAAGCGGGGAAATATAAATATACTGAGCAAGATATAAGCACTGTTGCATTTCTAGTACGTGCAGGGAATATGTCATTTTTATTACATTACTTTAATATTCTAGTTTTAACTTGTGCACTTGCAAAAATATTATATGATATATTAAAATGCTAGTTTTTTGAATGGAGTTTGGTTTAAACATCTCTGATGCAATATCAGGATGTGAGGGGAATCTCAACACTGTTTAACTTTCAAATACGACCTTGAATGAAATTAAAGCTGATTTGCGTCTTTGACTTGGCAGGGTGATATTCTTCCTGCTTTTTGTCTGAATCTGCCTCCCTGTTACCTTTTTGTCTAACTCTTATTGACTGAGTCTTGATGACCTCAGTCTAATAATCCTGTCAGGAAAATAAATGTTCAGTCTGCATGAAATCGTCGACCCAGGAGCCGAGAGTGTCTAAATACAGAGGGCAAACCCCACCCATCTGGCACTCTGAACAGGTATAAACCTTTGACCCACACCTGGGTACTTCACTGAACAAAAAGAGACGCAGCTTCATCGCGTTCTGAGACCTTTACTCACAACAAAACACGCTCCTCTTCTTCATCAGCTCTGAAGCAAAAAGCTCAACGACCAGACAAGATGGAATAAAATCAAATAAAAATGCTTCGACACTTCTATCCATCGTGCACTCTTTCAAAGGAACAGCCCAACATTTTCATCCCTGCATATCCAGTCCAGGACATGTTATCCTAGCTTAGCACAAACACAGGAGGCAGGGGGAAAATGCTAGCCTAGCTCCTTTAAAAGAACAACTCCATAACTGTCCGATTTACATGTTTTATCTCACAAAATATTATAAATGCATAAAAAATGTGTGAACCGGGACAGCTTTGGAGTTCATGTGTTTCCTGTCTGTATTCACACACACACAGTCACACA
Source organism: Semicossyphus pulcher (assembly GCF_022749685.1). Taxonomy (NCBI): domain Eukaryota; kingdom Metazoa; phylum Chordata; class Actinopteri; order Labriformes; family Labridae; genus Semicossyphus; species Semicossyphus pulcher. The sequence goes on along the minus strand of NW_027211748.1, from coordinate 30,562,149 downwards.
CAGTCATACACACACACACACACACACACACACACACACACACACACACACACACACACACACACACACACACACACACAATTTCTCTGCACCGTGTTGAAGTGAGGTTTCTGTGTGGTGCGTTTAGGCTCTGTAGGAACATGTGGCGCTCTCAGCGCTGACGACACCACAAACAAACTCTGGACTCTCCAGATCATGTGTGAACTGAGACAGACCTCCTGTAACAACCACTCGTGCTAACAGATTAGCTCTAAAGTTTTAGCAGAACTTCACATTGACCTACTTATCGGATCAAGAAATTAAGCGTTGAAGAAGTAACACAAGCTGACTCCATCTTGTTTTCAAACATGTAACAAAAATTGATATCGGTCAAAATACTTACAAAAATTCTTTTTATTAACTCAACAACTGTTCTGCTATCTTTACGGCTAGATGTTTAAAAATACTTTGGCCGGTATTTGGTCTTTTGTTCATAAATTATTAGAGAAACAAGCTGAGCTAACATTAGCAGCCGCCAAAGGGCATCAAAGAAACACTGATTTTAACATAAAACTGTTTTATTCAGTGTTTTTACTGGTTTTAATCATCAGGTCTGTTTATATTTAAGAGCAAGAGGCCTTTTTGGATAATTCAGCTCAGTGAACGTTGAACACTGAAGGAATCCTAACTCTGGAAACAAGCTAGGCTATGGTTCCAAGCAGCCAGAGTAATATTTTACATGAAACTGTTTCATTCAGTGTCTTCTATGGTTTTATTTACCGGATCTGCATATATTTAAGAGCAAGAGACCTCTGTGGATAATTCGGCTCAGCGGAAGTGGAAGAAATCCTAAATAAGAAATATGCTAGGCTAACGTTAGCATCCTTTATTAGAGCGCAGAAGAAACACTGATTTCAACACGAAACTGTTTCATTCAATGTTTTCACTGGTTTTATTCACTGGGACCTCTGAAGTTAATTCTTACACTGGAGGAATCAGATCCTAGAAACAAGCTAAGCTAATGTTAGCATCCTTTGTTGGCACAATCAGATATTTTGCATGAGGCTGCTTTCAGTGTTATTTGCTTTTAATGGTCAGGTCTGCCTTAAAAGTGTGTGAGGGACACCTTCAGCGACATTTCAGACACTTTGTATGAAGCCGCTCAGTCGCTGCAATAAAAGTGTCAAAGTTCGATAAAAAGCCTCGGGGTTGATTCTAAACTAATTCTGTGTTTCTTTTATATTAAACGACATCAAACTGAATCTAAAGCAAACTCTATAATATAATAATAATAAAAAAAGTCAATTTAGTTTGATCCTCTTTGACAATAATAATAATAATAAAGCACGTCTCCAGTACATGAGAGCTCCCAGACACCAGCTGTTTACTGCCGATTCCTCCACAAACCTTCACTTTAAAAGTCTATTTCATGTCAGGACAAGAAAATGATATGTTGAGGATTATTTTCCAATTTCTGGTTAATCCCTTAACCTGTTATGAAAACATGGGATTACAGAGAAATGACATTAAACGACAGCAGATCGCTTTGTTTGATTTTACTGGTCATCTTTACTTTAAGACAACCCTCTGATATGATCGATGTTTCTACATCAAGTCTCTTTCAAACACTAAATAAAACAGTTTCACTTTGTAAATCACTGTTTCTCCGACGCTCTTCAGCAGACACAGGACATCAGGAGGAGCTGAGAGCTGTGCAGACGCTAGCGTCAGCTCAGCTTGTCTCTGGGACCTCGGCTTGCTTCTAGGTCAAGCCTCCTTCCTGGTTCACCGTCGGGTCGTCAAAATGTTCCATACTTGGATACTATCCGATACAACGCGTTTTAATACGATACAGTCTCCGTTATTTTTTATATTCGACAGCACCAAAAGGTACTGAAGCTCTCAATAAACCTGCAGATCTACAGTCAGATTTTTAACCCTAATGGCACGAGCAAAAGAGAGAGAGCAGCTGTGAAGACAGGACAGGCAGGAAGTGAAGAGAGCGAGCGGCGTTAATGTAAATAACGCAGTGAAACAGAGAAATGAGACGTTATTTACAGATTGTCTCACAGCAGTTTAACAACAAACTAACACGCCTACATCTCCGTACGACCCGCAGGAAGGGACAGGGTTTAGTGTTTATAGGCCGTTGGCGTTGCTGGCGTTCTCCCAGAGCGCCACGTTGTGGGGAGCGCTGGCTGGAGCATCAAACGTTTTGAATGAAGCTTCGGTACGATGTTCAATATCAGCCGGTCTCTCTGCTCCGCTTGTATTTACCGTCACTCTGACGCTCTCTCTCGTACTTGCTCGACCAATGCGCACTGCACGACACAAGGTACAGCGATGCGTTCAAGTCCAGTTTGGAAAACCCAAACAGAGGGGAGGGTAAGAAGTAGTCCTCCGAAGTAGCCTACATTCTCAATAATTAATGATTTATGCTTTGAAGTAGCCCCGTAGGTTCTGTTGTTTCATTAGCTCGCCCTGTCTGTCTGAAATAAGTTCTCAGGTAAAAATACTGATTCTCCAGTTCAGGGAAAGGGATGCTTTGACAGACCGTGATTACATTCCTCTGTGTCTTAGCAATCCTTCTGAATTTGACGTCCAGTATTTTTCCAATGAGGCATCCGATGAAAAGTCTATTATTATTATTATTACTTTTTTGTTAATTATTATAAATGTTTTCAGTATTAATATTATCACACAGTGATGTAAAAAATTACCTATACCTTATAATTGATAAATTAGTCATTACTAACAGAAAAAATAATCGTTAGATTAATTAACAAAAGAATAATCGTTAGGTGCAGCCCTAAAATGTTAGTAAGCAGAAGCTTAATCGGTGTTACAATTGTGAGGGGGTCCTTGGAAAATGTTCTGCCCTGTAAGGGGTCCCTGGCCCCAAAAAGGTCGAGAGCCCCAGCTCTAGACCTCTGCCCAGCGATGGACGTCCAGAAACGTCCCAAACAGCAGAATAATAATAAGAATAGAAACACAGCTGAAGGGCAGATCCAGCTCACACTTCTCCTGGATGATGATTAAGAGGGAATGTTTCAATCCCAGTTCAACACATTCTCTGGAAGCCAAAGAAACACAAAGAACCCAAAAAGCAGAGTGACAACAAACATGATCAGCCAGAAACAGAAACACAAGCCGAGCGATGACGCCGCCTTTACGGTTCTTCTGATCTTTAAAAGTCTGACGGGAGAGACGGCGGCTCGTCTCCGTCTCTCAGGAAGAGATGCTGAGTTTGTTCATGTGTTAGAAAGGGTTAAACCTGAGCCAGATCATTTATTGTTAGTATTTGCAAATTCATGTTTTTGGGAAGTTATTGGAAAGAAAAACTGGTTTTAAACCCTCTCTTAAAAGCAGCTAAAGTCCCGACCAAAGGCGAACCAGGTGTAGCTCCTGAAACCACCTTTTCTTCAGGTAATAAGGAGGAAATCAGACCAGCAGCAGATGACTGTTGTCATTAGAGACACGATTCAGTTACAGTTTAAGGACTCAGCATATGAACAGAAATAAAACATTTGAAACAAAAAGGCTCCTTCAGTCAGTCATCCTGTAACGTCTGGAAAGGTGTGATCTATTTTTAACATCCTCTATTTTTACACCACATAAAGAGAGCAGACCAGTTTAGACTGGAGGAAACTTTAAAGTGTTTCAATCCAGACTGAGGATGGGCAGAGTTTACTTCCTGTCCCGCTGATATCTATTGGTTCTCATGTCACTCCGTGGTGCGTTCTTACCTCGATGCTGGTGCTAAGGCTGGGCAGAGTGTCCGAGGTCACCGTTGTGCTTTGAAGGCTGGAGAAGTCCCACAGGTTGACGGGCGTGACGGGGCCCACCGTCTTGGAAGACTCCGTCCATCTCTGACTGTCCAATAAGGTCACTTCGTAAAATTCCTGGATATCTGAGACGACAGAGACGCAGAAGGACTTTTTAATCTAACCGAGGTCTCACTCTGACATCATATTCAGGGGACCCTCAGTGACATCAAGCACAAAATTAAATGCTCAGACCTTTCAATAAAGCATGTTAAGGGCCCGGTCAGACAGAGCTTGTTTTTTTGTCATTGTTTTCAATGAGAGGGACGCTTTTTGCACGCTGCTTTAGTGTTGCTGAGCGCCTCGCGTTTTTCCGCTCCGAGCGCCTCGAGTTGAAAAAACTTCAATTCAAAGCAGAAAAGCGCCCGACGTCTTTGGCATTTTTCTCATTGTCCAACTGGATGAATGTAGAGGCGGACCTTCTGTCAATTTACAAAATAACGCTTAGGTTAATGATTGTTTTAACCACACACAGACGTTACATCGCTCTCTGCAAACACACCAGACTCCATTCATAAAAACAGTCATTTTTATCTCAGAACACTGAGAGACGCTTCCTCTTTTGGTTTGTTAGTTTGTGTTTTGCATGTTAGAACAATAAGTTCAGATAAAACATAATTTTTGTGTAAAAGCCAAAAACAAAAACAAGCTAACCAATCAAGGCAGCGGTAGATCTACAGCTCCTGTTCTGTGAGCTAAAATCCCTGTTTTTCTGAATGGAGTCTGGTGTGTGTGCAGAGAGCGATGTAACGTCTGTGTGTGGTTAAAACAATCATCTTCCTCTGTAACAAAAAGGTCTATCTCTGTAGGGATCCTTTCTGTCATGTTGCAGCCATTACAGCCTGTTTCACTGCTGCAGTTTTAGCTTTATATTTAGGTTGTATAGATTCTTGGGATATGCAGCATTCTCAAAAACTTTAAAAAATGACATCACAATAAACTAAAATTCTGATGTAGGCTCTGGTTACCATCTTTAGAACAGAGGTTTTAATTGTATAAAAATTGTATAAAAAGGGAAAAAATAATGTGAAAAATGTACAATGATCAAGACAGTTTTGTGAGCAGAGGACACTCAGCAGTTATTAAACTGAAAACACATCAAAGCTGCCTTCACAGGGCAAATAATTCTGATTGATTCAATAACTACCATGAGCCTCTCCCTGCACTCCACAGGACAGTCAGTGTATGTGAAGCCAGTTTTATAAAAAGCCTCCAAGCCCAGCGGTCACATCCAAAATGCTATTTTATTTTTGGAAGCACAATTCTGACGAGGGCTCACAGACATCTAAAATAACCGAGGCTTTCTTTGGCTCGGCGTGGCAGCTGACCGTCGGCCGACACAGATGTTTTCCCATAAACCATCAGATCACCACTTCAGCAGCTCCTCGACAAGCGAGGCAGCTACTGCATATAAAGGGGGACCACTGTATTTTTAAACATGGGCCCTATTTTTGTTATTTTGGGCTCCAAATGACTAACAGGTACAAAAGGTTTTTAAATGCTCCAGTAGATTCATCCTGCAGCAGTGAAACAGGCTGTAATGGCTGCAACATAATCCTTGATGGGTCAAAGGTCGTCCACTAAAAGTTCTTGTTGTTTCCACTGACAGGCTCAGATTGTTCTTCTAAGTGTGTGACAACATGACAGAAAGGATCCCTACAGAGATAGACCTTTTTGTTACAGAGGAAGATGATTGTTTTAACCACACACAGACGTTACATCGCTCTCTGCACACACACCAGACTCCATTGACAAGGATTATGTTGCAGCCATTACAGCCTGTTTCACTGCTGCAGGCTGAACACATCTACTGGAGACATTCAAACACTTTTTGTCCAAAATACATTAAGAACGGGTCGAGGTTTAACAGAATTCCTCTTTAGAGAGTCTGTATTATGCATGTCTGACTCTGTGTCATTAGGAAATCTAAATAAGGATCACATTCAGATATGACGGCGCACACAGGACACTAAATTCTACTTGCAGGCTCCTCTCCGACTCTGACGCTGAAAACCTGTTTGTGCCGTTTAGGAGGACTTCCTTTGGTTTGGCTCTTTCACAGTAAAAGCCCAGCATGCCTCAGTGATGCCGCATGAGTGCCACGTGGAGCTGCCGCAGTAACTCCGCTCTGTAATCTCAGCAGTGCAGCTTCAGACCGCAGACAGGTGACAGAGTCAAAGATCACACTCTCATATTTAGATCTGCTGTGTTTCATGGGCCAGATTATTTTGCACTACATTCTGCAATAAAGCTGCCAGCTGCAAGAAAATCATTTTGTTAAGACGTCAGCTAAGAAGGAATCAAATCACTGAAAATAAAGACCCAAACAAAGATTTTCACTGATCCCATCAAATGTTATGTAATGGTCTTTGAAGACTGGAAATAGCTCTGAATATCAGATCAACATAGCACAGAAGCTGATGAAAGGCCTAAAAATACCAAGTTCCTCTTCGCTCCAAACTCCACTCATTGTTTCTCTCTATTCATTCCGTCTTAAACTTATCAGTCCAACACTCATGTTCCCCTCAGGATGAACCTTAGTGATCCTCTGACTTCTGTCAGCGTCAAATGTGTCAGTACTTTCTTTTAAGGCCAAATACCTGCAGATCTAATGGCTTCGCCACCTCCCTCAGCTGCTCTTTGTGTTTACTGCTAATTAGCTAATCTAAGCTTGCCAACATGCTGAACTAAAAAGGTGAACACAAGCTGCATTTCCACCACAAGAACTTTCCCCAGGGTCTAGGATCCTTTAGAGGAACTAAGTGCATTTCTATCCCGGGAACCAGGGTCCTGATTTAGTCACGGAAGATTATTCTACCCCCTGAAAAAGTCCCTGTGCAGGGAGCATTAAAGCTGTCACAGTGGTCCAAAGATGGCCGACATGACGGCTCCCTAACAGTGAAGCCAAACCCTCTCTGTCGCCCCCTGCTGACTGGCTGCAGTATAGCTCATAAAGCCCGCCTCCTCCATGTTAACAGATGGGACATGAGTCAAACTATAAAATCAAAATACACGTCAAATAAATTTTTCTCAAACATGGTTTCTGTCATTATAGTTAGTTCTTATCATGCTGATTTATGTATGTCTACATTTTAGTTTACTTTTAGTTATTTGATGCTATAAAAATTGATTGACAGCTCTGTGGACAAATGGGGCTCCTGCAGCGTTCTGTTCCCGAGTAGCAGAGTAGTGGAGGAACGGCGAGAGGAGATATCTGCTTCAGACCGACACAAGAAGCTGTTCTGCTGCAGACTGAGCCCACCTGAGGGCTCCAACACGCCAAGGACACCTGAGGGCTCCAACACGCCAAGGACACCTGAGGGCTCCAACACGCCAAGGACACAAGGTAAAGGTGTGTGTCAGGTAGAGGAAGGGGCGGGAAGTCAATACTGACTTAGTGTAATACAATAATTAAGTGTGCAGCACATATGTAGACCATTAATGCAAATAAACAAATATATAGGCTGAAACCTGCAGGCTCTGCAATCATATTAAACAACAAGTAAATGTCTCTCTGTATCAACTGTGTCCACAAGAGACCGCTCTGAAACACTGAGCTTTATCCAGTGAGAAAACGACTCGTTTGAAACACAAATGAACCCGTTCTCTGTAAACAGTTTCCCAAACAGCAACATTCATCAGGCCTGTGTCACAACAAGGACCTTTAACAACTTTAACAACAGGCTCACGTGTGTATGACGCCTGCAGTGGGAGATCTCATCTCGTTGTACTTCCTTCAATGACGAATTTATTTTTAACAATAATGGAGAAATAATCGTCCTTCGGTTTAATAAACTCGTAAATTGAGTGCAATCTACTCATCTGAAGTCACAGCCCTGTCCTGTTGGTTGAGAGTGTGAATATCTTCTTTTTTTATAGTGTGTTAAACGGACTGCCATCTTTGGAGCGTGTCTGTGTCTGTGATCGCTGCGGGTCACAGAGCGGCGACGCTGCACCGCTGGAGCAGGAGGAGCGCATGCAGCAGGGATTCCTCCTGCTAAAGCGAGTGTTTGTATCCGTTGAGTGGATCTTGCCAACTTCTGCTCACTTCCCTGGGATCAATGTTGCCCGACTTCTAAACTTGGGCTGAAGTGGTGCTGGTAACTCCAGCAGAGCGCGGGTTCAGCCTGACAACATGAGACGTTTTCTGTCCGAGGCAAAGACTCAAAACCACTGCGGAAAAAAACATTAATCTGCTCGGTGTGGTGCGCGAAGTGACTAAGTTTTACTCCACGCGTTCGATTAGAGTGATCGGGACTTTTGAAAGGTAATCGGCTGATTACCGATGACCTAATTAGAGCCCAGATCGGCGCCTGATGGCTCGGTGCATCCCTACAGATGAGCATGATTGGCAGCGCCCGCTCCGGGGGGGTTTAGGTTTCATACAGTCATTGGTGGAGATATATAGTTACTTAGATATAGTTCACTTTTACCGACTAAAACATCAGCGTTAGCACCACAGGAGTTACTGAATCTTTCAGTTAGTGTGTTTGCATTATTCTGAGACGTAATATTTCTGCATCACATAACAGCACAAATTATTTAACTTATCAAGACAGCAGCAGAGCAGCAACTCCAGTGTTCTGAGAGGTAAAATCAGTGTTTTTGCCAGTGGAGTCTGGTGGCTTTGAAGAGAGCGATTTACCGGCTGCTTCCGGATTCAAAAATACATCTTACTCTTTTACAAAACAGCCTCTGTCTTTAAATATCCTTTCTGTGATGCTGTCAGACACTTTGAATATATGTATTATATAATACATATATTCAAATACATACATCATAAATTAACAATTTGCATGTAACAGCTTCTCAAAGTGGGAGTTTTTGCGTTCATCAGTTCAGTCCGACAGGAGCAAATTCTTCTTGGAGCGAGGCAGCGTAAAAACAGAAACAGGAAACTTCTTCAACGAGAAAAATTAAAGCTGTTGCACTAAATTGACCTGAATTGACCCTAATTGAGATCTGAAACTCTGACCAGACTTGCAGATTAGAAATTCCTTGAAGAGATTTTAGTTTGATGGATTCAGCATTACATGTATATTGCTGTGTGGTGTTTAGAGCCTAAGGGAAGGCAAACTCAACCTGCAGACTTGTAGAAACTGAATAAAGAGGCAGTGCGCAGTCAAACTAAAGCTGAGGAGAGGTTGTGGTGTGGCAGGCTGTCCTGCTGTTAGCGTGAGCGTCCTCGGGGGACGACATTAAACACAGCCCCGTATTGATGTCCAATAAAAAGGGACCTCTGTGGAATTGTGGGAGACTGTTAAAGGGATCATTTTACAGTGAAACCAGCAGTCTGTTTCCAGAGTTAGAGGTTCATGTCTGACAGCAGCAGCGCAGAGACTGAACTTAAACTTAGCTGTGACAGTTTTTAAAACATTAAATGTTTTAGGTTTTAGGTCAGAGAAAGGTGCACATTTTCAAATTAAGAAACGGAGAACAAGAGAATATAAGAGATGTCAGGACCATCGTGGGGTCTGTTCAGTTGTTGTTTTCTCCCCTCAGATATTAAATCAAATGAAAGACAGAAGCAGGAGTGACTGATGTGAGAGCAGACTGATCGTATTAACCAGTTAGACCACCACAGAGAGTCTGTTGTGCAGGCTAATAAAAGACCACACCTATTTAAACTGTGTATGGGAAATACATCAGTGCTATACAACACTTAGAACACACCCAGAGCGTGCAGACGGCACAAACCTACATCAGACAGCTTCAAAGTGAGAAGATAAAAACGGACGTAAGCGGAGCATTTTAAGACTTTTTAAAGCTTTAGATATAAAAACGTCTTCTTGCCCTCCTACACACAGATGATTCAAACCAGCCAAGAAGTCAGACACGTAAACATCGTTTGGTTTGTGAAAGTAACTTTTTCCTTTTACGTCTGACACACGGATATGAAAGGTTGAAAATGTCGATGTTTCTCAAACAAAACCTAAAAACTGTGATGGATAAGGAGAAAGGATTAAAGACCGAGCAGTGCAATGCTTTTAAATGTCGGTTTGATTTCTGAATCTGTTTCTACAGTTCAATAAATAAAATACAAAGTTTAACCAGAAAGACTTGAAGCTCAACATTAAAGACCACTAATGTGTTCGTACCAGGCTGTAAACATGTTTATTTCTGCTGTAAAGTTTAACATGGGGCTCTATGGGGACTGACTCACTGCTGGAGACAGCCTCGAGTGGACACCAGAGGAACTGCAGGGTTTGGTTCTTCCAATTGTCGTAATTTCTCATCCCTGTAGGTTATCGCTCGGGGCGTCTCCACTGGTTTTAATAGAAGTGTGATCCTATAGAAGTCTATGAGAACATGCTCTTCCTCCTCTCCTGATGTATTCCCTCAGTAAACATGTTCCTGATGAGTTTATGGTCTCAGTCTCTAGTTTCAAGTCTTCTTCAACACAGCATGATGTTCATTTAGTCACTGATGCTCCCATTGAGAGTCACACAGACCAGGAAGAGGGGAGGGGTTAGGGGGGGGCTACCTGTGAGTGAAAAGTCGCTACCACCACGACCTTATAGATACCTCGTTCAGCGTACGGTGGAACTAAAGGACACTCCGAGGAGTCGGATGTTCCTTTTTTCATAAAGCCTGTTTTTGGTTAGCCTTCCAATAATCAAAATCAATCATGATAATAGCATAGCATTTGCCAACTCTTTGCTCCTCCCTAGCTCCACCCTCTTGTCCAAATATGGTCAATTCTGGCAACAAAAAAAAACCATGATGGGACGGCCAATACAGAGGCTTCAAAGCAGCAGTATGCAAACCAATGAGCAACGACGCGGTGGTTTTTATCAGGCTGAATGAAATATTTTGAGATTGTGAACTACTGGTCGGACAAAAGACATTTGATGATGTCACCTTTGACTCTAGAAACTTCTTCCTGAAATGTCTCCACATTTTGCGATATTTTATACACCAACAGATCTCTAGCAACATGATTTGCTGCCCTAGACCCTCAATATCATGAATCCTGGGCAGCCAAAACCTGCAGAGTTCAGACAAACTGCAATTAGCGGAGTAACATCCAAATCTGTGGGGCTGAAAGTTGATATATTAAATTGCAAAGATTCCATTGATGCCATCTGTTTGTCGGAGAGGAATCAGGCCAGTCTGAGCTGAAAGAATGAGAAGAAATGCAGAAACTGAAGCTCACGGCGCTCTCTCCCCCTTTCTCTCTCTCTCTCTCTCTCTCTGTAAATCAGCAGCGGTGGGTGGTGGGGGGTGGATTATAGACCAGGGGTAATCGTCATGTCCACAGAGGGATTACACGGTGCTCGGCCTGCTGCAGACATCTCTTTTTGGGGGGTTTGGCAGATTGGAAATCTATTTTTCATCAGTGACACTCGGATGCTGGGACGTCAGGGTGAGCGTGACAAACACACCGAGGCCTGAGACTCACTGAGAGACAGAGCGAGGGAACGTGCTGAAAGACTGAAGACGTATGGACTGTTACTTCCTGTTTTGTGATCATCAATCTCTCTCAAATGAAGAAGATGTAGCCTAACCATATTTGGTTGAGAGGATGGATACACATTGTTGCGTCCCTATGTTGGTTGACAGATCACGTGGTAGCGACTTGTCAATCACAGGTAGCCCCGCCCTAAACCCTCCCCTCTTCCTGGTCTGTGTGACTCTAAATGGGAGCATCAGAGACTAAATGAACATCATGCTGTGTTGAAGAAGACTTGAAACTAGAGACTGAGACCATAAACTCATCAGGAACATGTTTACTGAGGGAATACATCAGGAGAGGAGGAGGAGCATGTTCTCATAGACTTCTATAGGATCACACTTCTATTAAAACCAGTGGAGTCGCCCACAAGCAAAAAACCTACAGGGCTGAGAAATGATGCCAACGAGGAAGAGCCAAAAGCTGCAGTTCCTTTGGTGTCCACTTGAGGCTGTCTCCAGCAGTGAGTCAGTCCCCATAGAGCCCCATGTTAAACTTTACAGCAGAAATAAACATGTTTACAGCCTGGCACAAAGACATTAGTGGTCTACATAGCTTATTCTCGTACTTTATACAATTCACCTCAAATAAAGGCTTAAAGTTATGTATAATTAGGGGCGTGGCCTCTTGGAGGAACAGGTGGGTGAGGCTAGCTGTCACCTGAAGACTTTGGATGCTCATTTTTTGTATATTTTAAAGTCTGTTTTTGCCGTCCAAAATTTGCTTCCCAATTAATATAATTTATAATTGTAATAACCTGGTGTTTGCTTACCCCTCATTCCTGTCTAGCTCCACCCTCTCGCCCAAATATGGACACTTCTGGCTCCAGAAAACCGACATGGCAACAGCTAAAATGCCAATCTCAAAGCTTCAGTAAGGAAAACCAATAGGTGACGTCATATTGGCTACGTTTATTATGAATACAGTCAAAACTGTCAAAAGAAACACAAGTGCAATTACTACATGTGGCCACAGGTGTCGCCAAGGTGGGATTTTCTAGATTCAAACTCAAAATAAAAGAGATAAAACACCACGTCTGTCAAAGACAGGTGGAGGGATTGGACTTACTTACAAGAGCTTACTGGTCTATTCAGCTCAGTTCTACCACTCACTGTCAATCATCTACCAATACCCAGAGAGTCTGGAACCTCTTGAACCAGGACAATCCATCTGATCGGACTGTGCTTCCAGCAGCTGAGTAACCAAACTGGAGAAGGGAGCAGAAATCAGGACACTGAGTTCACACTGATGATCTCCACTCATCTATTAGTGATGAAGATGCTGGGAGGAGGAAGCTGAACGGGAGGTTTGCAGGAGGAAGGTTAAGACATAAAGTTCCTCCTGAACGAGAGTGTCCACAGTTTAATGTGGTATGCTGCTGTCAGCCTGATATTTAAACCATTACACAGTAAATATATTCATGGTGCATTGTATATCCTTATGATTGGACAGCAGGATAGTATGAAGTGTGGTTCTCCTGCAGGATGTGTGCTCTTGTACGTTCAGCTTTGTTAATAATTCATCAGTGACACTAGTTTCCTTTACGTTAGTTTCCCTTATGACACGCGACAGGCTAAGTGGTTATATTACGTAATAAAAATAACGTGAGCATTATTGTTTGCACAGTGAATTATTTGCACTTTGATTGGTTTGAATTTCTTTTTGCAGGTCAGAGTCAGAGATCTGTAAAGACGGAGTTTATCACAGCAGGTTCAGAGAAATGGTTCAGATTTATGTGAATTTCTATCAACCAAACTCAAAAGGTGATCGTGGTATTTTTAAACCTGGGCCTAATTCTCAAACTTTTGGGACTACAGGAGTGACTGCACTAACGTTTGGCATTGATCCAGTACATTGCTTCAGCCTGCAGCAGTGAAACAGGCTGTTATGGCTGCAACATAATCCTTGATGGATCAAAGTGCGTCCAATAAAAGTTGCTGCCTCTTTCAGTTTGTTAGTTCATTGTATCGTTAAGGTGTTGAACTGGTTAGCTCAGATCCAACAATATGTTTGTGTAACACCCAACAGCACAGACAAACTAACCAATCATGGCAGCAGAAGACCTACAACTCCTGTAAATGACTGTTTTTGTAAGTGAAGTCTGGTGGATTTCAAGAGAGCGTCTCCTTTGACAAAAACGGGATGTTTACCTTGCAGAACATGGTAGAAACAGGGTGTTACTTTTTCATACAGTACCTAATCTATAGAAGTCGTTATGCTGCGGTGTAAACACAGTCAACAACAGGTACAAGAACCTCTTAGTACCTTTCAAAGTATTTCCTGAGACTCCTGGTACTTTTAGTGGAAACTGGACAACCGGAGTGTTGAAACATGATGGACAACAAATATTGCTGTATTTGTCAGAAAATGGTGGCTGTCATAAAATCCTGTGTGTATGCAGCCAATAAAGAAGCACCCCACGCCCCACCCTCAAAGTGTATGTAGATTTGGACAATAGCACCCCCAATGCTGGAACCTTTTGGGGGTTGTTTTTGGAACTAAATTTCAACCCTGATCCCTGAAAGGCAAACACACTATATTCCTGAAAAGGTTCCTAGTCCCTGGGGTGGAAATGCAGCGTTTTAGGCTTTCAGGTGGAGTGGAGGCCTCTTATCGTGGGGGGCAGCAAGACATGAATGTTTTATCCACCGTGAAAGAAGAAATAGGATGACAGAGTCCAGTTGGTGAGTGAAAAGGCGTTTTTGAGGTAGAAAAACATTTTTCTTGAAACGCTTCATATCCCAAAGATTCAACCTAAAGATTATGTAGATTATTTAAGTTATGCTCTGGTTATTATGGTTTTTACATTAGATCTTATTAAACAAGATTATACAAACAACCATCTCCTGCGCTGGCCCTGCAGCCTGTGCACGGTCACTTCCTTTTCACAGGCATGTAACATAACACACCATCAAAGACCGTACAGCATCATGACGGAAAGGTGGAGGGCTTCCACCCCGTTTTCCTTTTTAATGGTGATGTTTAGTTTGAGCTTAAGAGCTACACTTTAGCAGTAAGACAGCTGAAACAGTGCAGGTAAGTCAGACAGTCAGACAGACAGACAGACAGACAGACAGTCCTGGGAAACTCAAACAGATCAGACCACATTCTTTCTGCTCGGCGTCCGTTAACCCTGCAGCAGCGTCTCAGTTTACTCTGGTCCCGTTAGCTGCCAGGAAGGTGACAGCCCATCACAAAACCACAGCGCTATCATCACAAACGCCGACTGAGTGAACGCACAAACCAACCTTCAGCTGCTGAACGTCTCAAGTTTACACCACACACACACTGTGACAGGATGCATGCTCATTTTCAGCTGTTAATCCATCTTCTGTCAGTAACTTTCTTTACAATTACAACAAGAACACGGTCGTCCTGGAGGCTCCAGAGCTCTGCAAAAAAACTCTGTGAACATCAGGAGCAAATCCCAGAATAACGTAGTACAACTTAAGCTTTCTTAAACAAAAGGTAGCACAAGTTGCCAGTCGCTGCCATTAAACACCCAAGGTTGCAGCAAAGTCCTACTTGCTGTGTAAGCTACCGTTCTGAGCAATTAGAAGTGATTTTATTTGAAACAAGACTCTGGTATCAGACTGTTGCAAAGCTTGCATTCTTGCTGATACCTGGTATTAAAAGATATTCATGATTCTGGTCTCTGTACCAGAACGACTATAGTTGCATGGCATCTCTCTCTCTCTCTCTCTCTGTCTCTCTCTCTCTTTCTGCCGGCTGCTGAAATCTTCCGTCAGATATGATTCAGTAAAACATGTTTAATCAGAGAGCATATTGGCTGACAGCTGATTATCAAACAGGTGTTTGAGAGGCTGTGATAAACATGGCAGTGTCAGGACAGAGTCAGACTCTACAAACCATATGAAACATGTGTTAATTACTGCAGTGATACCATGCAGGTGGTACATGTGTTGTGCAGAGTTCAGCTGTAACATACCAGCATTGCTGAGTCTCAGTCTCACTGTAAACAGGAAGTTACACAGAGGCTGCACTCTGGCTTACTGCAGCGGGATGAAGCCCAAACAGAAACAGATTCTCTTGTGATCGACTTTAATTAACGGCTCTTCAGTTTGCTGAAAGAACAACATCATGATGCAGATTAGGAACAACATGAAGCTTTGTCAGGTCTGTCCTCAGGAGGAGAAGAACACTACTTTAACATGAGACGGAGGGTGGAGCCATCGTTTATGATGCATTCGAGGAAGTCGGGAAATCTAACAGCTGAGGGGCTTTCACGACACAGAAGCAGGCAGATTTGTCTAAAGTTGAATCGTTGCTCTGGAACAGATTGTTAGCTGTTAGCTGTTAGCATGCAGATGTCTGTTTATAGAGTTTATAGGTGATTGGTCAATACTACTTGGACTACAAACGTAACACAAACAGAATCTGTAAATAGAGATTATGTGACATGAAGATTATAAACAGTGTTGTGCGAGAAGAAAGTGCTCTGCTAGTCAAAGGAACGAAACATCAGGAATCTGTGTTTCTTTCCAACATTCCTATTTTTTAAATCCTGCTGGTTCTGGAGGTGAACTCTGTCTGCTATCAGAACATCTCTACATATTTCAAGACTGTTTTACTTTTAACCTTCCAATCCAAGAAGAAGAAGAAGAAGAAGAAGAAGAAGAAGAAGGTATTGAAATATCCAGACTCCTCCTGACCTCTGACCTCTACAATCATTCTTTGAGCACCTTTTCAACAGATACTTTTCTACCACATGCTGCTGCGGCTGTTTGCATTGTCTGTGTGCTGCTTTAACTGTAAATCCACGGACCGTCACTCCAACACACTTTATGACCTCTCGCCCCGCTGTGACAGCTCACACATGCAGTCAAGATGGCCGACTCTTTCCTAAAGATGTACAAACACTAGAAGGCTGGCTGGAGCGGTTATTCACACATCATGAGTTTCATCATTAATCTGACCTTTAATCATGAATCAAACCAATGGTTTTTACATCAGGGGATTCATTCATACAGGAGGCGTTTTAACCTAAAACACCCATTACATGACAGTATTCAAATCTACCAGACTCTATCGACAAAAACAGTCATTTTACCCTGAGTTGCTTGTTTTACTGCGGCCTCAATCAGAAAGTTCTTCTGCATTTTTGTGTGACTTTGGCGTTTCAGACGGTTAGTATGGATCCAACAGAGTGTCAGTGTAACACATGATAACACTAACAAAGTAACCAATCGAGTCAGAGGTCGACCAGTAACTCCCGTTTTCTGTGCGGGGAAAATGACTGTTTTTATGAATGGAGTCTGGTGTGTCTGCAGAGAGCGATGTAACGTCTGTGTGTGGTTAAAACAATCATCTTCCTCTGTAACAAAAAGGTCTATCTCTGTAGGGATCCTTTCTGTCATGTTGTCACACACTTAGAATAACAACCTGAGCCTGTCAGTGGAAACAACAAGAACTTTTAGTGGACGACCTTTGACCCATCAAGGATTATGTTGCAGCCATTACAGCCTGTTTCACTGCTGCAGGATGAACACATCTACTGGAGTGATTAATCATTTAGACTCAAAATATGTAAAAAGTAGAAACCTAGTTTGAAAATAACCAAATCTCCAGTTAATTTTGTTTGTATTTTGCTGTATTATTGAAATGTGATTGAAATATTCAGGACAACTCCATGTTTTCCAGAACTCTTGCAGCACGACTCTCGTGCCTTGAGAGCTGCATGACAGAGCAGGGCGTTTCCAGGCCGTGTGGTGAAAGAGGCGATCGTACCTATGAGGGCCTGGAAGAGGTTGCTCTGGAAGATGTCGATGACCCTCTGGATGGAGTGTCGGAGCTGCCGGTCCTCGGCATGGTGCAGCTTGGCCCGGTACTCCTCCAGCAGCAGCAGGGCTCGCTGTGCATCTGGGCAAGAGGAAGAAGGGGCAGAGGTGAGTTGGGGATACATCAGAGCAGAGCAGGCGGTTGATTCTGGGCCTCGCTACTAATGAAAAGCGATCTGAGGGTGCAGCTTCAGCTCAGCAGACGAGCGCTGGCTGGTCTGAACGGACAGCTGCTTTACGGCTGCAATAATCCCTCAGTGATGGAACACTGAACTACACCGGCTGCATGCAGATATCACCGTGTAACGCTCAATACTTACAAAAAACCAACAGGGAGAAAATGAGAGCAGAGGGTGGGTTGTGGGTCAGTGTAAACAGAGTTTTGTTGTATTAAAAGAGGCTTTTCCCCACCAGAGGAGTATAAAGGTCACAGAGGTCAAAAGAGGGAGCCGTCAGGTCGGGTTTGGATCTGAAGATGTCGAAACTTCTCAAAGAATCTCTCACTAAACAAAACTAAAGCAAACAGAAAGCTTTTTAAAAATCGAAAACTAATTGAAAGTAATTGAAAAATGTCATTCCTTCCCGATACCTGGCCTTGAGTTTCAGTATCAGAACTGGCATCTTTTCTTTCTCCGATATTTATTGTGACATTAAAAAATATAGTAAATTATTCCAGATAAACGCAGTGTGTTTTCATTTACTTAAAAACAATTTACAGTCATACTTTTAATTATCTGGGACTTTTAAGTCTATTTTCTTCTTATAAAACAAACTTCTCTCCTTCTTTTACCACACTTGGTTCAGCGACTCTGACATGAAAAAGTAGAGAGAGTTCAGGTGGAGCGACACGTTTCTATATCAAATAAACACAAACAGACTTTTAGTTGCGTTACTCATACGCTGCGTCATCTACCATTTCTAACGGCGTTCAAATGTATGTTTCATCAGCGTGATCAGCTCGGTGACCGTGACTTTTTGAAACGAATTTTGCAGATGTGACTTTGGCACATGCACACATCGAAACTGCGCTGGATATCCCGCTCAGCCCTCAGTGCAACTAACTACTATTTTCATTAAAAATATATCAGATGATTATTTCGTCCATTGCAACATTACAGAGCCCAAATTAAGTTCTCAAACAGTCCAACATATGGCTCGGCAACCACGCGATTATTGTAGGGCAACACAATAAAAATGACCTGGATAATGATGATAAACTCACACTTCTTACCCAATATGGATAATTAAAACACTAGAACAGTTAGTGTTGCCACCGTCCCCGGTCTCCCCTACTCAGTATAATCAGGTTGCTATTAACGCACAATGCAACACGATTACAGGGGCTGTTTTTTAAGAACTCAAGTTTAAGAGTTTATAGGGAATATTTCTCTAAATCTAACAGTTAACCTACTTCCACACTGGTGTGGTGACTGTGGAAGACCTTGTAAATATTTTATTAATAGCAGAGTTTATGTGAAAGAGGCGAGGGGGGAAAGCTCACACAAAATGAGATATACAGCACAGATGCAACCACACAACATCCAGACTCCTCAGAATGAAGCCGTTTGACAAACGCTTGTGTTTGCTTTGGTTCACAAATCACAAGTCCAAAGTTGTGTTCGCTGGCTGATCAGTCCCAAATACAAAGCATCTCCAAGTTATTATTTTGGGTACAAAAACAGCTTTTGAGTTATTTTAAGACACACAGATAACAAAGGCTCCACAACTGAAAGAACGGGTTTGTGCAAAGGTGGAAACAGCGTTTTATTAGTAGAATAAGGGACAGAGGAGGAGAAGGTGTTTCACTGAGACTGTTTCTGAGATCAAGTTAAAATCAAAGAAGATTTCTGTCCCCTGTGACTATGGCACCATGTAGCATGACGCACAGACGTACATGGGACATGTTTTTTCTCTGTTGTCGGTATTTCTGTTTGTATTTGTTTTTCTTTCGTGTGTTTGATTTGCTTTCTGTTCCTGGGTTTATTTATGTATTAGTGAATTGTTACTGCAGGGGAGACTGGGGAAGGCTGCAACACGTTTGGCATTTCTCTACACAGGGACTGTTGTGACATGTGGACGAGACAAATTTATATTAAACTCACATCTGTTTGCTAATTAGCCATACCATTTAAATATGACTACATATGATGTATCAGTTACAATATCTATTAAAGACTCAGCTCAGTGGAACATCATTAACTCAATTTAAAACAGATAGATAGATAGATAGATAGATAGATAGATAGACAGAAAATGTAGGAATAGTATTATATTAGGTCTTTATATGCACATTCAGGCTGCAAAGTGACATTGCAATAACTTGTTGTTCTGCGATATTTATTGCGATTTTTAATACAGTTAAAGTCCAAGTACAGGAAAATATACCAGATAAACACAGTGTCTATTTTCTTCTAACAAAACAAACTCCTCTCCTACTTTGAACACTCTTGGTTCAGTGACTCGTGTGCGACTCCTCAATGACGCCAACATGAAAAAGTTTCCTAATAAAATAAATACAAACAGACGTGTGGGCTGCAGTTGAGTTATTTATACGGTGTGTCATCTACCATTTCTAACTTCCAAATGTTTAATTGGCGTGATCAGCTGTGTGATGGTAACTTTTTGAAAGGAAAGCTCGCCGTCTCCCGTTTCCTGTCGGCACACACAACCTCACGCCGTGTGTGTGCTGCAGATGTAGCCGCTAAAACACTTGTATGCCCACAGCGTTAACGAGCACCGGGACTTGGCGTCGCTGATGGCGGCAATACTCTCACCAAAAAGCCGCCACACATAACTAAAAGCCTGCCTCGATCCTGCAGGTACATCGGTGACAGCAGCGTCGTGTGCTTGTTCACAGTTCACAGGTAGGCGACACACACAGACTCTGCTGCACAGCGGTCAGTTCCCTGCACTCATGTGATATCAGACGGACTTCTCCTGTAGATAAGTCTTGGAAAAACAGTAACTGGTGAGTTGTCGTTTTGCACCGAGCAACTATAAAGTAGCAGCTTGGCGTTTCACTTAACTCGCTTCACTATCACACTTCCTGCGATGTGGCTGCTGCACATGCAATTGCGATTGCGATTTATCGTGCAGCTCTAATATACATATATAAATGTAAACCAAATCGATGTCTCCTTATGTAAATATTAAATAATCATTGGCTTCCTAATTTTGGATAGTGAAAAAAACACTTTAAAAACAAAACGTACTAACTGACAAAATCCATAACCAACTCCATGAAGTGTCTTTAAGTACAAGTGAACTATCCGTCTATCTAATATTTATAACGCTTACAATAAATGGAACCATTAATTTCTAAAATGATTTTAAAATGTTTTAAAATATATAATTAAATATAGGTTTGTTGTCTCTTTTTTACACTGGTCAGGGACAGCTGCAACACAATAATGTTAAATTTCACTCCTTAACTTTAGCTTTGTGTCACAATACGCATGGCACTGAAGAATAATGCACTGTTAAAGATTCATATTAAAGTTATTTAAACAATTGTATTATGTACTGTTTATTAATTTAGTAAAATGTAAACATTTTGTTTTCTGTGTTTTCATTCTGGCCTACCATAAGTCAACATACAGATGTTAAAGATGAAAGTCAGTCTCTCTATTTCAGGAGGAAACTAACAAGATTTAATTAAGCATGTATTTATTCAATGAACACATGTTGCCCCCATCCTTTAATCCATGACAGGGCATCGGGTGCTAGCTGGACACACTGACTTTGACACATGCTAACTGTGTCACTTAGACAACAAAACAAAGGTCCACAATAAGGGAGTTTTGTTTAAGTCATACAAAGGTTTAGGACATGTTTCTCCATTCAGCTACATTTATTTAACATGTATTTTGTCTTCCTGGTGGAGGATCAAACTGAGCATGTGCAGCATGAGTGTAAGACTTGTTGCAGCCGTCCCTTGGTGCAACTGTCCCCTGTCTCCCCTACTTGAGTCTGCCTTCATAACCCATAATATAAAATGTTTTCCTTTCTGTATCCTGAAACAATAATATTGCTTCATGTGCCAAGCCTTTAAAGAAACTAGGGAAATTTAAATTACAAAAAAATATGGGAGTTTATTTTTAGTTGGGCTCCTCTCCAGACAAGGTGCCCCATATACAACTTGGTTAGCAACTGCGGCTAACCGGCTAGCCCTACTTTAACTCACTTTACCTGAGTGGCACGGCACGGCTCAGGAGGCCGAAATAAGCCGTGTGGAGTGTGTTTCTGTCGAGTTATATCGTGTTAGTGTGTGTCCGTGTTAGTTTAAGTGTTGTGTCTTTAAACGAGGCTTTAGCCGTGCTAGCCTGCTAGTTCATATGAAGTGAGAGCGGCTTACCTTTCTTTCTGACTGGCATGGTAGTGTCTGGCTCGGCTCGATATGGAGCTAGTCGTGTGTTAGCCTCATACAGTCCTCGCACAGGACGGTTTTTATTGATTATTCCGCCAGTTAAAGCCCGCTGTCACCGCTCCAAGTCAGGGCTCAAGAAAATCCCTCCACGACGACACCAAGTTCCCCTCCGAGACGAACAGACCTGCAAACTCGCTGTCAGGGGAAACTGACACGTCCAGCGAAAATAACAACACCAAGTCTACAGGGGAACAAGTGTAAAACAGGACAGGAGTACTGGCTTAAACTAATATCCCAAGAAAAGAAGCTCCGGCGAGCGCCGTCCGTTACCGACTCTCCGTGCTGTAGTTCCCCGCCAGAGAGGCTCCCTGCCCCGGCGTGCACCGCGCAGGATGACCGCGGTGGCGACACACGTCTGGGTAAAAAAAAAAGTCAAAATCTAGCTTCCACCAACTGGGACAAGCCGTGCGCCAAACTCCATGTAAAAAACGCTCAGCTTCCGTGCATGCATGAGCTGACCGCTGCTGTTACTGTGGTGCAGAGAATAATCAGCTCCGGAGCTTTGATGTTTATTCCAGAAATAAAAAAACAACTTCAAAGTCCAGCCTGGTGGCACACCTAACTCGAGCCTGATTTATCCCGCACTGGCACGCAAACTCGTGTGTTATTCCCAGCACAGCCTGCGTTGTGCATTCGTGTCAAACTTCTCGCAGTGTAAATCCCTCCTCTCTTTTTCTTCTACTTCCTCTTTTTCCTCCTTCTCTTTTCTTCTTCTTCTTCTCCTCCCTCCTCCTCCTCCTCCACCTCCCCAGGTCTACAAATCCCAAACTTTCCTCCAAAATGGCGTCTCACAGAGCTGCAAACGTGAACCATGTGATTTCTAAAAGACTACCCCTCCAACCTGCCGCCCAATCATGCAGCTCACCTACACGACCAAGAAGAAGAGGAGGGTCAGGGTGGAGGAAGGAAAAACTTTTGAATCAAGAGAAAGGGAAAGTGTGAGGAAAGAGAGGACAGGAAAGTAAGAGGAGGGGGAGAGGAAGAGGAGGTGAAAGTGGGATTTAAAAAAGAAGAGGTGGAAGAATTGAAGAAGGGATGAAAAGGAGGTCTTAAAGAAGTGATGAGGATGAAGAGATGGAGAGGACATTAAAAAAAAAGAGAAGTAATCTTAACCCCAAACTATGATGCACTTCATTTCACTTATACTTTCACCAGCACCACTTTATCTTAATTTAGCATAAACAGGGTAAACAGCTAGCGTGAGTCTGTCCAAAGGTACGAGAGTCCACTGACAAGCACCTCCAAAACACATAGTATTGTCTTTAATTTAACTGTACAAATTGACATGTAAAAAAGTTAACATGCTGTTTTATGGGGAACTATTTCTTGGTTGCGACCAGTTGCTGCAACTCCAGGAAGTTGGTTTCAGCCCTGAAAGTGACAAAACAAACTTCCCTAATGAATTCCTGTTTAGATCTTCAGTTATATTGTTTATACTTATATTTAGAATGATTATACACAAAGACAAAAACGTTCTATGCTAACTAAGTCATGTTATAGTTTTGTCTGCGCCCCCGAGTGAGTGTAGAATAAGAAACTACAACCAGCACCATGTTAGCTTAGCTTAGCATAAAGACTGGAAACAGCAAGCCTTGTTCTATCCAAAGGTTACAGAGTCCACCACCAAAACTCTCTGAATATCAGGAGGAACCCTAATCAGTAAATCCTCTGAAAACCAAGTGAAATTTGTTGTTATATGGCCAACTAAATTTATGTCTGCGACACCAGGAAGTTACGGTTCCCAGCCCTGAAGGTGAAAAAACAAACCAACACGTCTGATTAATTTCTGTAAGATCTTCAGTTATATTGTTTATACTTTGTTATATTTATATTATATACACAGACAAAAACTTTGAATTACAACTAAATCATGTTATAATGTTTTTGTGTAAAAGAAGAAACTACAACCAGCATCATATTAGCTTAGCTTAGCATGACGACTAGAAACAGCTAGCCAGGTTCTATCCAGAGGTCGCAGAATCTACCACCAAAACTCACTGAATTTTATGGGAAACTATTTCTTGGTTGCGACACCAGGGAGTAACCGGTCCGAGCCCTGAATGTAAAAGAAACATTTATTAAACAATTATTAATGGTGCAAAAAAATATGTCAGTTTTATCAACATTTAATCAAAGCCCCAAATGACTGTAATATCTTTACAGTGTACTGTGTTAGGACGTCAAAGATTAACAACAGTCCTGAAAATGAACTGTACAGTCAGTCGTTCTTTTAATCAACTCTGTGTGTTTAATGTATTAATATAGGATTTATATAATTTTTGTGTACATCAGTGAAAAAAATAGAGTTCTCTTCTAACTCATTTCCCCAAAAATTACATTTAAAAACTGGGTAATTTAAATCTTGAATAAGCAGCCACAAAACACTTAAACACTCATGCTTAAATTTCACATATTGAAGAAATATACCAGATAAGGCAGAAAATGTAAACTTTTTATTCATTGTATTATTGTTTACCTGCTGGATTAAGATGTGAGCTTGTCTCCTGTCTTGTTTGGCTGGGATCAGGTTTTTTTTTTTTCATCATTTTTCACCTTTTACTTTTGAATTATTAACTTTTTCTATTCACTTTCTTCTTACTATATTATTTGAGTTGTAACATCTAACTGAAAAAATATTGCACAATTTTTTTATTTATATAAGCTTGAACATAGTCTCATTAAGATTAACAATACCTCTTTACAGAGCGTCTCGCTTGAGACAGGCAGTAGCATGATAAAACAATTTAATAAGATTCCAAAGTAAGTTGAGTTGAAGTGATTTTCTGTGTTTTTTTTGTTAAAACAGGAGCCTCTGCAGCGAAACACATCTTTGCATGTCACTACACGTCATGTTAAACACAATACTTTTAAAAGGAAGTAAGTAAGTTCACTTTTTAAACTCATTTAAAAGTTTCCTGCAGCATGGTTGGTTATATAAAATCGTTAATAAAAAACAATGTATACTCTGGACGTTAGTGTTACTTGGAGAAAGGTCAGAGGTCAGGTCGTGAGCCCACCTGCCGATCAAATCCATCCTTTGGTCATGCCGAAGATGAAACGTCTCCCCCCCCCCCCCTCCTCCCTGTGTGCAACATCCCCTCTTTGTCTCTCGGTGTCCCTCACGTCGTCTCTCTCATGTGCAGATGCAAACCACTCCAAGCTGTGGCCCAGATTAAAGAGAGCAGTTCCGGTGAAAGGAGGAGGCCTTTATTTTTAGACGGTCATGTTTAATGAATGACCTCGCCTTCAGTCTCGGGCTCGTCGTGTTAAAGTACAGAAGAAGAGGTCTGCTCTGCTCTCACGTCAGCCTTTACCTCCTGCAACACTGGAAAAAGATATGCTGTGAAGAGGTTCTAAAGACAGGTGATCAAAATATTCACCTGTCGATAAGAGAATGTATATCTTACACTCTTAGACTCAGTCATAGTGTATGTAAATAATGCACATAGCCACTGTGACATCATATACTGCTTTGTTGTTTGCCTTGGAACCTGCAGTTTGACATTTTGGCCGCAGCCATCTTGTTTTTTTGGAGCCAGAAGTGACCATATTTGGACAAGGGGGTGGAGCTGAAGAGGAACGAGGGGTTATCAAACAATTAGTTATCGAAGCTAAACAGACTATACACATGGCTTGTTCATTAGCTGGCAAATGAGAAAGTTAAACAACATATTTTCCACAGAATGAGTTTCTTTTCTGGTGGAAGCTTCTGGAGTTGTTTATTTGTACGGCTAAAAAAGTAAAGAAAGCTTTTGGAACGTAGCGGACTAAAAACAACGGGTAAGAAAACGAACAAACAGGTAAAAGTCTTCTCTGCAGGGAAAGCCAACAAACGGGCTGCAAGAAATAAATCAATGTACAACAAACAGTGAACGAGCTGACAAGCAGGTCTGGTGAGCACAGACACAGCTCGCTGCTAACTAGTGCAGGTGACATTCAGTGACTGAATTAGCTGAGGGGACACCTAGCAGACAGCTAGCAGCTCCCAGCTGTCACTCAAAGAGGCCACGCCCCTAATGCTGCATCACTTTAAGCCTTAATATAATGTAAACAGGTGAGCTGTATAAAGATTCTCCCCGTACAGTTGTCCTGAAGAGAGAAATGAGCTATAGAGACCCAAACTGTTTTTTGTACCAGGCTGTAAACATGTTTATTTCTGCTGTAAAGTTTAACATGGGGCTCTATGGGGACTGACTCACTGCTGGAGGCAGCCTCAAGTGGACACCAGAGGAACTGCAGGTGTTTGCACTGCACAATGATAGTTAAATGAGATAAAATAAAGATGTAATAGAAAACAACCAAGGTGCTGCGTCCACTGCTTATTTACAGTCTTTGCTTCGATTAACCGGCTGACACAGCACAGTGGACGGATGCAGCTCCATCACGACGTGATCTCACCACAGATGATTGTTGGTGAGGTGTTCCCTTTGGAGACACCACAAGTGTATAATAACACAACATCCCTGGACAGGAAATGCCTCCGAGGTAATGACCTCAGCTCAGTTAATTTCACAATAAAGTGACGTTGATCTTGTTCAGTTCTGCAGCTCCCCTTTTTAAGAAACATATCTGTAAACTCAGGACAAAGGATGAGATGTGAGTTGTAGTGTTTTGAAACATATTCGACTTCTATGTTGTGTTTTATTTTGGCGTTAAAAGGTTTTAATATTTTCAGTAGATGTGATGGTGTTTGATAGAAGTGAGAGCAGCCTGGTAGTTAATGCTTCTGACGAGTGTCTGAGCCGCATGCTGTGTGTGTGTGTGTGTGTGTGTGTGTGTGCGTGTGTGTGTGTTTGTATTACAACATGTGTCACAGGCTCAAGCTGCCAAAGTCCAGATTTATGCCAAGATTAATTATGAGCATGTTGTCCAAATGGGGATGAAAACTGACATGACATGTGCAGTAATCACATTACAGAGTCAGACAGCCGCGTCCACACGCTGCAGGTTAGGATGTAGATGGATGAATAAATCCTGCATGGTTGACACGCAGTGTCTGAGCTGCAGCCGCGGCCCTGCAGGTCCGAAGGCTCCGAAGACAGATATGTTAAGTGGTGGCGTTAAAACAATCTCTGCCTCGAACTGAAACCTGCACAACTACCAAAAACATGCCTTCTTGTAAAATCAAAACCCCCCTCTGTATCCAGAGTGTGTGCAGATCAGCTGGTGGAGCCGCAGTGTTGACGTCCCGCCCCTTCCTTTACCCAAACACACCTTTACCTTGTGTCCTTGGCCTGTTGGAGCCCTCAGGTGTCCTAGCCGTGTTGGAGCCCTCAGGTGTCCTCGCCGTGTTGGAGCCCTCAGGTGTCCTCGGCGTGTTGGAGCCCTCAGGTGTCCTCGCCGTGTTGGAGCCCTCAGGTGGGCTCAGTCTGCAGCAGAACAGCTTCTTGTGTCGGTCTGAAGCAGATATTCATGCTGATGGGAAGTTCAATGACTGTAGTGTTTGTGTTAGTTACGTCTCCTCTCGCTGTTCCTCCTCTACTCTGCTACTCGGGAACAGAACGCTGCAGGAGCCCCATTTATCAACAGAGCTGTCAATCATGAGGCCACGCCCCCTTTTTACAGCATCAAATAACTACTTAAAAGTAAACTTGTCAGAAAAATGAACAGTTACATAACTCAGCATGATAAGAACTAACTATACACTGCATAACCTGCAGATCTTATCAGTTAGAATAGTTATTTTTAAGGTAATAAACCTGATCTTGTTTTCAGCAAAAATGGAATATCTAGTGTTTTGTAAGGAAGTTCATTTTACTTAAAGACCCCCTCCAGGTGAAATCCAGTGTTTAACCTTGTAAACATCTCCATGTGGTGCTTTTCATGTGCTACAACACATAAATGAATTTAACATAAATACATTTTTGTTTTGTACTCACCAATATCTTTATCACACCTGTTGTACATATTTTGTATTATACATTTTGCTTTTTATATTTTTACTCTTATTGCCTATTTTATTATCTTATTCTATTTAAGTCTTTTACTTATTTTTATTCTAGTTCTGTGTTAATTGTTCTGAACCACAATCACTAAAACAAAGTCCTTTATGTGTAAACCTACTTCTAAACCTGATTCAGATTCTGACTCTGATATCAGGGTCGTCTCCACGGCTGGGCCTGTCTGCTTTTAAAGTGCAGTGTACCAAGGACAGGCTGAACAACACGTGTTCAGATTGGCAGGTTTGAGACATCACAAACCTGAGGAGCCAATCCCGTTAATGACTGGACTGGTCTTAAATATAGTACATTTTACTTACTTTGCCTTGATAAGAGACTTTAGTTGTTTTTGAAGTCATCTTTAACTAGATCCAAGAGACACGTGTGTGTAAAACAACAACTTAAAAGCCTTTTAGGATGAGTGAATCAAGACAAAAACACAGCCTTATCACAAGCATCAGCTCAGTGGTCATCACGAGTTATTTAAAATTGGTAAAGTAAAAGTGTAAGTCATACTATTTTACATTTAATACTTTGTTCAGATTTTGTCGTCAGGGTGAGCCCAGCGGGTCAGTTAGAAACAAACTTTGACATTAGGTTCCATACAGATGAATCGTTTCTGAAGATCATTTCATCAAACTTATTTTAAATGTATTGTTTAGAAAAAAAATTAAGAAATCAATACTGTCATTCTGTAATTAATTTAAACTACAACATTTTTTCCACAAACAGATTAACGACAGTTCCGTTTAAAGAAGGATTTAATCTAAAATGACCCAAAAAGACGAGACACTGATTACTTAGCTGAACAGTTTGAATGTATGGTGCTTTCAGGTGTTACTCGGCAACTCATGTTGATGGATGTGTTTGTCTATTTAAGTCTTGTGTTTTTAACCAGAACGTGTCCTGGGTTACCCTCTGTTTAGGCTGAAAATGCACTGCAACTTGAAATTTCCTACTTTACGAGGATCACCTGAAGTTTAACGTCAGCTTACCCAGAGAAGTGTGAGAAAGTGTCAAGCAAAATTGTAAATGTCTTGGTGTTTGTTAAACTTTTTCATGATGATAAGTGTTAGCTTGCTAACTATTAACCCGTCTGGCTAGCTAGCTAGCTCACCTCTTGTTT
Source organism: Semicossyphus pulcher (assembly GCF_022749685.1). Lineage (NCBI taxonomy): Eukaryota > Metazoa > Chordata > Actinopteri > Labriformes > Labridae > Semicossyphus > Semicossyphus pulcher. Next base: position 30,533,604 of record NW_027211748.1, on the reverse strand, counting down.
CTTTCAGAATGAAGCTTCCCTCAAATAAATTAACTTCTGTAAAATGTACAAGATAAGCTGATACATTTTCATTTGGTGAGCAATTATGTATACACGTATATGTATATATATCATTTGTTTAAATAGGTGTTAGCTAATTTATAGTGAATCACAGCAGTTTACAATTTAGTTTTGGATCACTTTATAATGTGATTGTTGCAAGAGGTGTTTTTTTTAAATCATGATGTACTGTCTTTTCCTCTCATGTTTCAGATCACAGTGTTGTGGTGAGATGGAGACACTGGAAAGGAAAATAGTGTCACCCTTATGTACAAGGTAAACGCTTGTAAATTATGCCCAATGTCTTTAAGTAGGCTATATTGAGAGTAATAATTCACCTATGTGGATTCTTTGCAAACATTTTCAGTCTGATGCAGTGTTGGAATTACACAGTGGCTTTCAGGGGAGCCCTATTGACCAAGCATGTCATATGCACTTGTGTATATGGAAGTGCGTGGCAGTGTGGACGATTGCAGAAATGCACAAAATAGTTACTACCACAGTTAAAACTGGCAAATCCTGAAATCAGCAGGGGGGCAAGGGCCAGATCAGATCAAAGATTAGCTACATGACGGAGCAGTATCAGAATGTAGGGAGATCTGCAGCAGGATGAATCGAGACACAAAAGAAGATAATGATGGAGATTTCTTTCTTCAGCCAATCAGTAAACAGCACAGGCGGCTGTAGGCTCCCAAACTGCCTGCAATTTTACCAGAGCTGCTGCCGCCTGCCCGCGCTGTCTTCCTGCCATAAAGTAATGCTTTCACAGCGCTCTGCGCCGTGGACAGAAAGCCCCTCTAGCCTCCTTCACCTCCCTGGCTGGCTGTCATGACGGCAGTGAAGATGTATAGCCCACTACACATCCCACATCATATTTAGCAATAAGGCAATACTCACAGATGGCATGTAAATAAATAAGACCCCCCTCCCTCCATTATTCCTATTTATTCTTTATTCATGTCGAATCAAGCAATTCAATCTGTTGAAAAAAGTATAGATAAGTGAAAATAAAATGTAAAACCTGTGACACAAACTTTTTAGAGCTCCCCCATTATGTGTCAAAGA